>NC_134820.1:21345304-21362804 GCF_046742065.1 Oratosquilla oratoria | reverse complement strand
ACCTAACTACCTGACTAACTACCTACCTAAATACCTGACTAACTAGCTACTTAACTACATGGCTAACTGCTTACATAACTACCCGACTAACTACCTACCTAACTACCTACCTAACTAACTACCTACCTAACTACCTACCTAACTACCTACCTAACTACCTACCTAACTACCTACCTAACTACATGACTAACTACCTACCTAACTACATGACTAACTACCTACCTAACTACTTGAATAAATGACTACCTACCTAACTACTTGACTAACTGACTACCTACCTAACTACTTGACTAACTGACTACCTACCTAACTACTTGACTAACTATCTGCCCAACTACCTGACTAACTTATGAAAGTAGCAGTACCTAACTACCTACCTAACTACCTGACTAACTAGATAACCAACTAGCTAACTAACAAACAAAATAAACAAGTAAATAATTAAATAAATGAAACATGATATATAGATAAATAGATAAGATAGATGAATAGATAGATAAATAAACAAATAGATAAATAGATGAATGAATAGATGAACAAGTTGATGTATGTAAACAAGTAAATAAGTAAAAAATAATAAATAAATATATAGATAAATACATAGATAAGATAAATGAATAGATAGATAAACAGATAAACAAATAGATAAATAGATGAATGAATAGATGAACAAGTTGATGTATGTAAACAAGTAAATAATTAAAAAATAATAAATAAATATATAGATAAATAGATAAGATAGATGAATAGATAGATAAATAAACAAATAGATAAATAGATGAATGAATAGATGAACAAGTTGATGTATGTAAACAAGTAAATAAGTAAAAAATAATAAATAAATATATAGATAAATAGATAAGATAGATGAATAGATAGATAAATAGATAAACAAATAGATAAATAGATGAATGAATAGATGAACAAGTTGATGTATGTAAACAAGTAAATAAGTAAAAATAATGAATATATAGGTAAATATATAAGATAGATAAATAGATAGATAAATAGATAAACAAATAGATAAATAGATGAATGAATAGATGAACAAGTTGATGTATGTAAACAAGTAAATAAGTAAAAAATAATAAATATATAGATAATTAGATAAGATAGATGAATAGATAGATAAATAGATAAACAAATAGATAAATAGATGAATGAATAGATGAACAAGTTGATGTATGTAAACAAGTAAATAAGTAAAAAATAATAGATAAATATATAGATAGATAAGATATATGAATAGATAGATAAATAGATAAACAAATAGATAAATAGATGAATGAATAGATGAACAAGTTGATGTATGTAAACAAGTAAATAAGTAAAAAATAATGAATATATAGGTAAATAGATAAGATAGATAAATAGATACATTAAATAGATAAACAAATATATAAATAGATAAATGAATAGATGAACAAGTTGATGTATGTAAACAAGTAAATAAGTAAAAAATAATAAATATATAGATAAATAGATAAGATAGATGAATAGATAGATAAATAGATAAACAAATAGATAAATAGATGAATGAATAGATGAACAAGTTGATGTATGTAAACAAGTAAATAAGTAAAAAATAATAAATATATAGATAAATAGATAAGATAGATGAATAGATAGATAAATATATAAACAAATAGATAAATAGATGAATGAATAGATGAACAAGTTGATGTATGTAAACAAGTAAATAAGTAAAAAATAATGAATAAATATTTAGAAATAATAAATAGATAAACAAATAAATGAATAGATTAACAAGTTCATGTATGTAAATAAGTAAATAAATAAAACAAATAAACCAAAAATAGACAAATACGGTAAAGCAAATGGTATGTAGAGGTGATATACGCCCCCACACGGAAAGTTTAACTCTCACAGATAAATTCAGGAAGGGAGAGAGAATTTTTGTGTTAACAATGTGTATGGCGATAAGTCCTCTCAAATCCCTTTGGCTTTTGATGTTTTGCAAAATGCCACAGCTTGTGGACCCATAGATTTCATTTTATTTTATCTATTTTGGTTTTAGTATTTTTAGTAATATGTATATGTATAATATATGTGTATATATATACTTGAGAATGTATATATGTATATATCGGTGTGTTTGTGTATATGTATATTTATGTAATGTATGTGTTTGTGTGTGCATGTGTGTAAGCGTATGTATATAAGTGCGTGTGTGTGTGTGTGTGTGTGATTCACCTTGGTCTTTGGAACACGTATTGGACTCGTGATCGACAGCTATTTCCCTCCCGGAAGAGAGTTCAGAGCTCGTATGACCGATCTATGGATAATACTTTGACCTTACACGCACACACACCACAACTCCCCGCCCACGAGAGTTGGAGTATCGACTCGAGGCGCAGCGATACTGAAATTATTTTCAGCCCTGAGCAGGATTCGAACCTGGACCGCCGTAGTGACAGTCTAGGACTCTACCACCAATTCGTGTGTGTGTGTGTGTGTGTGTGTGTGTGTGTGTGTGTGTGTGTGTGTGTGTGTGTGTGTGTGTGTGTGTGTGTATTCACTTGGTCTTTGGATCACGTGTTGGACTCGTGATCGACAGCTATTTCGCTCCCGGAAGAGAGCTCAGAGCTCGTAGGTCCGATCTATGGGTAATGCTATGACCTAACACACACACACACACACACACCCAACTCCCTGCCCACGAGAGTCAGAGTAACGACCCGAAGCGCAGCGGTACCGAAATAATTTCGGTGTGTGTGTGCATGTGTATGTGTGTGTATGTGTGTGTGTGTGTGTGTGTGTGAGTGTGTGTGTGTGTGTATGTGTGTGTGTGTGTATTTGAGGTCTGATGACCAAAGAAACTTTAAACTTCTTAACGTTGTGATCACAAAGGACTAATGTCTTCATGGGATTACCTTAAGCCCCAGTCACACCAATTAAGTTTACGACCCGTTTCCGACCACCTTCGACGGTGGCACTTTTGTTTCTCTCATGGTTAGCGCCAAGTGGCTATTTCATATTCATCTTCATGAGAGGGAGGAGATTCATTCCAACTGCAGCATTGTCTTGAATTCTTTTTATAAACAGAGGAACAACACAAATCAACCTGGTCGCCGGTGGACGGTAACAGGTCGTAAGCTTGGTGTGACTGGGCCCTTAATAAGACCACCCGCGATCACTGGATAGGTGTTTGTGAAAGATGAAGAGTGGAGCGGAATGAAACGAACGGATAGTTTTGTAAATGACTTTCTATGGCCAATGAATACTTCCCTGAATTCTGTGCAGCACAAGTATTCGTAATGGCTTGGGAGACGTGAAAAATGTATAGCGTTTACCAGTGTACCCTCTACCAATGTAAGATATAGTGGTCCCCTTTACTTGTCTGACAAGGTCAGCTGTTGTGGGTATCTTGATGACCTAATTTCGTTTAGTCATATGTTTGTCAAATCATATACCCCAATTCCCGCTACTGGAAGGTGGATAATATACACAATAATTTTCGTAGGGACATGAGACAGGAAGCAAAAAGCAAGAGACGAAGGTGGGTCACGTGACACTTTCAAATTTTGAGAGAATTCAAAACATCTTTGTATTGAAGAACGCTAACTGGATGGCATAAGTGACTCTGTTATTCTACTTATGGAGTGCTATTCAAATGACATGGTTGACCACGGATCATCGTATTTTGATCCATCTCCAAGGAAGGTGCTGAGGTAGTGCATGACATAGTAGTGACATAACGAACCAAAGCTACTTACCCAGTGAAAAATAAAAGAGAGAAGGGAAGGTGAGGGAGGAGATCATAGTTGGTATAGTACACTGCACCTCATGCAACAAAAATGACCATGGAGAATTATGAAATAGGATTAAAGATGAAATTGAACACAAAACAGATTCTCACCTCCACAGGATTACCAACGCTTCGGCTGGAATTGTTGACGTGACTGAACACCTACAATGGAACAGGGTCAGCATTTTACACATGAACCCGAGGAAAATGGTCAGAAAGGCAGTAGAGGTTGGATACACCATCGCCCAACCAAATACCACCAGCAAGGCGGGCAGCTTTACCTGGGTGAGGACAAGAGCAGAAATTTGTAACACATGACTGGACAAATAGATGACTGAACGAAATTGGACCATCAGGGGATAGGCCAAGTTAGGGCATGCCAAGTTGGGACATGCCAAGCTGGGACATGCCACACATAACATTTTAACCCAGTGAAAGGTAGGAGGGAACCTCCACAGGTGACACTGGGATAGACTCATCTGGTTAAGATTGTCTAAGACCTCCGTATTTAATACTGATGACCCACTTTCGGAGAAGAATAAGCGAAGATATAGAGGTCTGTATATTTCGATCACTTACTGTGATCCTCTTCAGTAGATATCTGCTGAAGAGGAGGTGAGAACAAAGAAATGTCGTAGCACATTTGTAAAATAATACTGATGACCCACTTTCGGAGAAGAATAAGCGAAGATATAGAGATCTGTATATTTCGATCACTTACTGTGATCCTCTTCAGCAGGATCACAGTAAGTGATCGAAATATACAGATCTCTGTATTTTCGCTTATTCTTCTCTGAAAGTGGGTCATCAGTATTATTTTACAAATGTGCTACGACATATCTTTGTTGTGACCTCCGTATTTGTGTGCACAAACTTCTTTATCTGCTTTATCCTCTCTTTTCATTGACTTGAACAAGGTGAATATATCACCTCTCTCTCTCCCAGTACTTTTAATGTTTTCTCAAGAGGTTTGTCTACTTGGTTGAGGATCAATTTGGTTATCTGTATTCTTCATTTGTGCGGGGTTCACATTGCTGATTCATATTCTGACCAAGGGTGAATATGGTTCTCTATGATTTATTCAGATTTTTAAATTAATTTCTCCCTTTATAGATTAAAAAATTCATTATGTCTTGCCCATATTTTTTCTTATGTGTTTGCCGGGTGACAAATTAATCATGACAAATATTTTTATATATTTTTCCTTGTTGCTGTAATTCATTTAGATCATTAACGATCTCTGTGTACTTTTGCACATTTGCAGTACTTAATTTTCAACACTTGGTTTCAGGAATACATTCAGTCTAAACCTTTTTGTAACAATTCATAGTCTTCTTTACCTTCTATTCTCCACATAATCTTTACGTCGTCTGCAAACGTTATTATAGCTTGTGATTCCTTCCATTACGTCATTCACATAAACATTGAGGGTGCCAACACTGAATCTTGCAGAACTCCGCTCGTCACTTCTCTCCATCCTGACACCTTATCTTATGTTATTGTACTTACATATCAGTCTCTTAGGAAATCCTTTATCCATTTCAAGAGCTTTCCGTAGTTATCATTTACGAGATAACCTTATCAAAGGCTTTCAGCAGATCTAAGAACTCAGAGCCCATCTAACCTCCCTCACGTGAATTGCTCGTGAATGTAAGCTTAACAGGTTTGATACTACGATCTTACAAGACTGAAATTGAATTGTTTGTCAAAATGTTTGTGTTTCTCAGGAACTTGCCATTCCTCTCCTTTACATTCCTCTCGCATCATTTAACTTTCATGCTGGCCGGAGACACTTGTCTGTAAATCTTGGATTCCTTCATGCAACTTTCTTAACTGAATGGTACTGCGTTAGCTCTATTTCAAGGTTCTGTCAAAGCGAAAGTATAATCATGTACATCTTACCTTTTAGACACCCACCAATGCGGTGAGGTGAGGTTTGGTTAAGTGAGGTGAAGTTAGGTGAGGTTAGGTGAAATGCAATGAGATTGGTTGAAGTTGAGATGGATTTAGGTGAGGTGAGGGAGAAGTTAGGTGAATTCTTGTGAGGTCAGTTAAGGTCAGGTGAGGTGAGGCAAGGTGAGGTCAGTTCAGGTGAGATCAGGTCATGTCACGTTAGATCAGGTCAAGTGAGGTTTCATAGATACGAAAATCGAATTCAGTCTACATGAACTGTACGCATTTGCTTAGTTGTGGGTTCGAGTCTCGCACTTCCCTACGATTCCCAGCAGAGGCTGCTGGTTGCCCTAACAGTTCAAGTGCACAACAGGGGAAAGGTGATGGTTTTGGGCGTAGCTAAGCGTCTCCTGTCGTAGGTTCTTCATCTTCCTCTATAGGGACTCAAAGAAGTACAGAATTGTGCCCACGAGTAGTGGCGTTGCAGCGCCAAGCAAACTTCTTTCAAGAAACCTTAAGGATAATCTGGAGAGAGAGAGAGAGAGAGAGAGAGAGAGAGAGAGAGAGAGAGAGAGAGAGAGAGAGAGAGAGAGAGAGAGAGAGAGAGAGAGAGAGAGAGAGAGAGAGAGAGAGAGAGAGATACAGACATAGAGAGGGGCAGACATAGAGAGAGACAGATATAGAGACAGAGACAAAGACAGACAAAGACATACAAAGAGAGAGAGAGAGAGAGAGAGAGAGAGAGAGAGAGAGAAGAGAGAGAGAGACAGAGAGAGAGAGAGAGAGAGAGAGAGATAGACATACATAGAGACAGATAGAGACAGGCAGAGAGAGAGAGAGACAGACAGACAGACAGACAGACAGAGAGAGATAGAGATAGACACACACACACACACACACACACACACACACACACACACACACACACACACACACACACACACACACACACACACACACACACACACACACACAGAGGGAGAGAGAGAGAGAGAGAGAGAGAGAGAGAGAGAGAGAGAGAGAGAGAGAGAGAGAGAGAGAGAGAGAGAATGAATCGAGGAGCTTACAACAGGAGCAGCTGACCAGCAACCAGATTCACTAAATTTGTTCTGCATATTTTGAATTCTGTTGTTTTGATTCCAACTAAACTTCAGTTATCTATTGAATGAACAAGTTGAAGCACTCTTTGTTCCAGCCTCTGGCCTCACACTATCTGTAGAAGCTAATATGTTCCCGATTTATCGTGATTTATTTAATTTTCTGGACATAAGAAACGAATAAACAAACGGAGCAGAGCGCTTTCGTATATTACATCTTCGTATATTACACTGAAGATGTAATATACGAAAGCGCTCTGCTCCATTTGTTTATTTTCGGTTATCTATTGAATGAACAAGTTGAAGCACTTTTCGTTCCAGCCTCTGGCCTCACACTATCTCTAGAAGCTAATATGTTCCCGATTTATCGTGATTTATTTAATTTTCTGGACATAAGAAACGAATAAACAAACAGAGCAGAGCGCTTTCGTACATTACATCTTCGTATATTACACTGATGTAATATACGAAAGCGCTCTGCTCCGTTTGTTTATTTTCGAAAGTGGTTATCTTGCATTTAAAAAACTTACGTTCCTAGTGTGTTTTATTGCATTAAAAAAACGAACTCGAGATTTTGTTCAAGCGATTTTGTTCAACTGAAAAAGAGAATTGTATTTTGGTCGATGAAGAATATGTCTGCTTAAGAAGATGAGCGAAATCATCTATCATATCAGGACAAAAATGTTAAACTATATCAGTAGCAATATGAATTTAAGAATTTAGCATACAAGATGTCTTGGCGACCCCAGGAAAAACCCTTGGCGACTCCAGGGTTGGGACACAGTGTAATAGAGGTATTCCAGTGGGTCAAAGGCTTTAACAAGGGATATAGGGGCAAGGTCATCATATAAAGAAAGTAGTACAGGACTCGTAGTAATGGGTTTAACGACTGGAATAGACTTAGCAACCAATTACTGAGCGCTGAAACTATTGATCTATAAGAAGACTAGATAACCTTGTGGATAAGGGTGACATGGTAAGGGACATGGAACTATCTAGTGTAGGCCTTATGGTCTCTTGTGGTCTCCTCCATTCTTATGTTCTTGTGTTTAGATAAGCGATTTTGTCCCTTTGGACAACATCGAGTCGGTTAGGTGAAGTCAAACACGTGGTTAAGGTATAAGAAAGGCAGAAACGTGGAAGATAGTGGAAGTTACAAGGAATCTTATTTATTCATTTACTTATTTATTTATGCAATTATTTATTTTATTTTTCATTTTATTTTATTTTATTTTATCTTATCTTAGTTTTAGTATAAAATAGTCCCCACTCATAAAAGAATTATATAGTGTCTTGGTCCGTGGGAATGTTGCAAAAATCCCTGATATATCTAATGTATAATGTATGCAGTTTACACTCCATATGTGGTTTAAGTTAGACATGGTTAGTACACATTAATCTCTTCATTACAGAGAGGGCGTCACTAAAAATAAATAAAACGGCTTAGTGGCAACAGAGAGAATAACAAAAGTGCCAAGCAAATGGAGGATAGAACAAGTGAAAAAAAAGAAAGAAGAAGAAGAATAATTTACATACAAGAATTCCTTTGACGCGCGTGGACACACACACACACACACACACACACACACACACACACACACACACACACACACACACACACACACACACACACACACACACACACACACACAAGCATGAGTCAGATTTACAAATGCGAAAAAAACGGAAACGTTTTGTTACTGTGAAACATCCAAAGCCTTGACATTTGTCGAACTCCCGCTCGTAACGTTCCAACGGCTGCGCTGATTTTAACGGTTTGGGCGACTCTAACGGAATTCTCTATTTTGAACATTCCATTGAAGAGTCCCAATATACGTATACGTATGCATGTGTTTCCATGGGCGTCTCTGTGCATGCAGGGTTTGTGTACATAGATTGATGTCCGTGTGTTGTGAACGTGAGTGCCTGTATAAGAACAAACAAGAACTCCCATTAAGGTAAACAAATGTATAGGTTACAAATAGAAACGTAAACGTCTGTATATATGTATATATATATATATATATATATGTATATATACATATATATATATATATATGTATATATATTTGTGTGTGTGTGGTTGTGGTTGTCTATGTATATACGTATATGTATATATCCGTGTGTATGAGTATATTCATATGCCTCTGCATACGCGTGTGTGTGTGTGTGTGTGTGTTTGTGTGTGTGTGTGCGAGAGAGAGTGGGAAAGAGATAGAGGGAGATAGAGGGAGATAGAGGGAGATAGAGAGAGGGAGATAGAGGGAGATAGAGGGAGATAGAGGGAGATAGAGGGAGATAGAGAGAGGGAGATAGAGAGAGGGAGATAGAGAGAGGGAGATAGAGAGAGGGAGATAGAGTGAGGGAGGGAGAGTGAGGGAGAGAGAGAGAGAGAGAGAGAGAGAGAGAGAGAGAGAGAGAGAGAGAGAGAGAGAGAGAGAGAGAGAGAGAGAGAGAGAGAGAGAGAGAACGAGAACACATGTAAAAAAAACATACCTGTCTATGTATATATTGTAAGTACATTTTTCTTCATTTTCTATTTCCAAATCTTAATTTTCCCACACCACATCCTATCCTCCAGTATAATATTTCACTTAAAATAATTGACTTAGAATCAAGTTTGATCTTATTGCAGATTGAATCTCCTGGCAAGTATGATAGTAACGACGTGTTGTCGATAATGTGTCACTCGAAATGAAAGTCAATAAGTTTATAAAGCTTCGAGTGAAACGTTATCTATGTATTGAAAACTCGTCTATGCGGTCGGCACTAATCGAGATGTTATGTTCAGGAAATTCCTTCTTGATCGAAATAGGCACAGTTGGTCACAAAAGCCTGGTTTCGAGGTGGTAGATGGTGCTGGGGGAGGCTAGCGGTCTTGCATGTTTAATTCAGGTTTAACTTGGAAGTTTAATGAGTTGGTTAAGGTTGTGGATCGTTAGCGATATCTGTCATCATTAAGGTGACAGTATACTAGACTAGCGTGCTATTTGCTACTTCGGTTATAGTTTTCTAGATTCCCGTAAGAACATTTCAACAATTTGTCTAACATTTGTATTCTAGGTTTAACGTCTCTTAATTCGTCATTCAACCTCTCACTATATGACACGAGTAAAATGACATCTGGAAATTTAAAAAACAAAAGATCGTAACCAAAGTAGTTTCTACTCAAATCTAATAGCAAAAGCAAGTAGCATGCTAGTAAGAAATGCCAAATGTGCGGCCACCTTTATCCTAGTGAATAGCAACTCTTCTGCTGTAGGGATGATGGTCCTTAGCTTAATACAATCGCTTGCCGGCAGTTAGAATGAACATAATAGTTGGATTACAAAGGATTACAAAGGCGGAGCATGCCGACAGGAGACCTTTTGGTCCATAACTAGGTCGGATGCGGAAAAATTATAATAATGATAAATAAAAGAAACATAAATAAATTTTATAATATGAATAATAGTAAATAAAATAAATGCATAGGTAAATGCATAGTTGTTAAATGTTGACATCCAGAAGGAACTCGCTGTAGAACCAACAATGATATTTGAGAGTAAAAAAGAAAAGAAAAAAATAATAATAATAATAATAATGATAATAATAATAATAATAATAATAATAATGATAATACTATAATGATATAATAATAATTAATAATAATTAATAATAATAATAATGATAATAATAATAAAATTTCATCGACTGAGGTGGTATGAGCCTATGATGAGGGTGAACACGGAGAAATATCCCACCACGGCACTACCATTGGAGACCGAGTGGAGGAGGAAAGGTGGATGACCTAAGAAGAGGTGGAGGGATGGAAGAAGAAGAAGGTGAGAACATGAGATCGATTGAAGATGAAGAAGAAGAAATCGTCCCCGAAGAAGACACTTCGTGAATCATTAGACGTGACAGGGCAACTGACGTATGACGAGAAAGACGGTTAAGAAAGTTCTTAACCGGGTTAAAGGAGTTTAGCGGTGTAGATATAATCTCTTTGATGAGATCAAAGATCCGATCTTAACTGACTAAAATCATCTGGTTTTGTGAAGAATCACATCTGGAAAGAACGAATTACAGTGAAGGATTTGAAAGGTTTTATCAACAATAGCGTCATCTGTTTTCGTTTTGCATGACTTTTGATAGCGTCTGTGTAATGTCTGTGAAAGGTGTTCTGACTGAGGAAAGATGGCAGGAGTAGTTAGGCTTAGGGAGTGGATTAGGGTTAATAAACACAAGGGGGGTTTGCTTATAGTACTGATAAATTGAATTTTGTGTTTAGGAGTGCTTGAGTGTTTCTGTGGTTTTTGTCCTGAGTTGTGATTTGTTGCAACTTAACGAGACATGCACGCGCGTGCACACACACGCACACGCACACACACACACACACACACACACACACACACACACACACACACACACACACACACACACACACACACACACACACACACACACACACACACACACACACACACACACACACACACACACACACACATGAACTCTGAGCTCTCATTCGGGAGGGTAATAGCTGTCGATCACGAGTCCAATACGTGATCCAAGACCATAGTGAATCTCTCTCTCTCTCTCTCTCTCTCTCTCTCTCTCTCTCTCTCTCTCTCTCTCTCTCTCTCTCTCTCACACACACACACACACACACACACACACACACACACACACACACACACACACACACACACACACACACACACACACACGTAGATCGGTCATACGAACTCTGAGCTCTCATCCGGGAGGTTAATAACTGTCAATCACGAGTCCAACACGTGATCCAAGACCATGGTGAATCACACACTCATACTTGAATCACACACACACACACACACACACACACACACACACACACACACACACACACACACACACACACACACACACACACACACACACACACACACACACACACACACGAACACACACACGGACACACACATACGAACAAAAACAAATAAAACTCAAACTTAAGCCATTTTTCAGGGTGATATTAGAACCTTTTGTAATATTAAAGTTCTTGCAAAGTAGCTTCTGCCAATGTTTGTACATGCCGTGCCCGTTTTCAACAAAGACCCATCAGGCAATCACCAAATGTTTGGTCGATAGTTCACTAACAGTGAGTCCATCTGGATCAGTAGAACGGGTTAGCTCTAAAGCAATAGTAATAGTAAGGGTAATTGTGATATTAAAGGTAAAGGGAAAGGTGATAATAAGTAGTAACGATAGTTAGTAATTAGTAATAGTAACTGGTAATTGGTAATGGTAATTGGTCATGGTGATTGGTAATGGTGATTGGTAAGGGTGATTGGTAATGGTAATTGGTAATGGTAATTGGTAATGGTAATTGGTAATGGTAATGTTGATGTTAAAGGTAAAGGGAAAGGTAGTGATGGTAAGTATTAACGATAGTTGATAACTAGTAATAGTAACTGGTAATGGTAATTGGTAGAGGGAATTGGTAATGGTAATTGGTAATGGTAATAGTGATGGTAATATTTATTAATGAGGAGGAAGCCACTTCAGCTGAATGAAATTGTCTGGAGATGGAACTAAATGTTATCAAATCGACACGGTTAGACACGTGGCTCGATAACAATGAGTGATTTTACAGAGCTGAATAAAATGGCCTGGAGTTGAATAGAATAATGTTATTTTCTTAAGTTTGACTAACTGGTCATCGTTGATTGTTTATATGTTCTTGAAGTAAAAACAGTTACCCTTAACACTGAAAGGATTACAAAGGCGGAGCATGCCGACAGGAGACCTTTTAGTCCATAATTATGCCGGATGCAAAAAATGATAATAATGATAAATAGATAGATAAAAATATAGTGTAAATAATACTGAATATAATATGATATATATGATATGATATATAATATATAATATATATGATATGTAATATAGTATATAGTATATGATATATAATATGTAATATATAATATATAATATATAATATATATAATTACAGAAATACAAAGTCGACTTAGTCACAGAAAAAAAAATCTGAATATTGTATAAGATTTTGTACAAAATTAAACAAGGAAGAAGGCATACATTTCATTTGTGTATAAGAATTATGAACAGCTAAGGTTGACATATTACACAGTTAATACTACTTCTTCCGTGAATTTTTATCCTCATAATTCACAGATACCATATTATGGGAATTTTCCACAAATTTGTGTGAGAAATTTGAGGAATTATATGTAGAATTTGAAGAATCATATGTTGCAATGAACTTATTTGTATATATAATAATTCCTTGTTTTTTCTGGGAAAAATGTGAAAATTCAGAATGGGAATTTTGTGGGAAAAAATCTCGCTTATTTGTGGGAACTGGCAAGTGAATAAAAGTTCACTCAATGATCCTAAAGTAATTGTTTATATTTATTCTAAACAACATTTTACTCTTTCCCTATGGTGTGGGATCCCCACGGATTAATAAAATCGCCTGGCGGCATTTAGAATAATTTGTAAAATAGCAAAAAAGGGTCAATCGAGGTCAGAGTTTTCTCTCAACTCAATAAGATAATTTTATGGAAACTTGAATTTATACTAAAGTGGTAAAACAAAACAGTAGAAATAAATAAGTATATAGATAATTGAATAAATAAATGAATAAACGAATGGATGAATGAATGAGTAAATGAATAAATGATAAAGATAGACAAATAACTAAAAAATAAAGAATAAAAAAAAATGAATAATTTATTAGAAATATATATGAGGGTCTTATCCTTGCAGAATGATATGATCTGGTTTTAAGACTGATTGGAACATATTAAGTTCAAGTTAAATGAGTCAATCTAAGTCTTAACTACGCCAGTAGATGCAGAGAGTAAAGGTGATGACACACTAGGCATTTCTCGATAGCATGCTACTTGCTTTTGCTACTTGTTTTTGCTACTTGCTTTTGCTACTTGCTTTTGCTACTTGTTTTTGCTACTTGCTTTTGCTACTTGCTTTTGCTACTTGCTTTTGCTACTTGCTTTTGCTACTTGCTTTTGCTACTACGTTTGGGTAGAAACGACTTCGGTTACGATATTTTGATTTCCAAAATTTCCAAATGTCAAATTACTCTTGCGTCACAGTGAGAATCTGAACGACGAACTAAGAAAAGTAAACCTAGAATACGAATATTAGACACATTGCTCAGATGTTCTTGTGGAAAGCTAGAATACTGTAACCGAAATCGTTTCTACTCAAACGAAGTTAATAAAAGGAAATAGCATGCTAGGTTAATGTGCTGCCAGCTTTACTAATCTCTGAATAAAGCTTTTTGGGTTGGAGGTAACTTCAGCATGTGATAATAAAAAAAAAAAAAAAAAAAAAAATCTTTTAAGTGACACTACAAGCTGCATTGCTTCTTACTCAGGCAGTGGGCGGGTGTCAGGGATGGCCCGTCCTCCCCAAGGAGATAAAGATAAGTGGGAAAAGGACTTTAGTGTATTATTTGCTTTATTATCATTTATTATTATTTATGTCAATTTATTATTATTTACTATTTGCATGTTTGTTTATTATTTAACTTTAACTTTTTATTTATTTCACTTATTATTATTCATGTGATTATAGTTTTTATTTATTTATCCATTAATTTGTTTATATATATCATCATCATCATTTTTTCGTATCCGACCTAGTTATGGACCAAAAGGTCTCCTGTCGGCATGCTCCTCCTTTGTGATCATCAATGGATTACAAAGGATCACATCCATGTATGTATGAGATCCTTTGTGATCCTTTGATGATAACGATCCAGAGGGTGATTATAGCCCAATGGGTTCTCTGTTACCTGAATGGAATCACGAATTCTTAGAAGTAAAACAAATCCCACAGACAGGTTAATAAGTATCTAATCCTTACTTATTAATTTTCTGTTAATAAAGTTATTTTGGGTTAACTGTAATAGAACGCTAAGACTTCAAACTCCAATTCGCCAAATTTATTGACTACACACTTGGCGAAATTGTTTCAAATAACTACAATTTATTTCATTAAGTAATAGTGTATGCATGGAGAATCAAACAAACATTCTGAGTGGTGGGACGGAATCTTCAATTGAATATAATTGTTTTGCCACAATAAACATTTCAGTCATTACTCACACTCGAGGCGTTAATCAAGATTAATGTGACCATTTCTAGCGTGTGAGTGGTTTTCTTGGACTGAATATTCGTAAAATTACTCGGGGGGTGGTCTCTCTCTCCGTGAGAGGTGAGCCAGTTGTTGTTTGCGGATGACACTGCACTTGTGGCTGAATCAGAGGGTACGAGATAGATCGTAAGGAAGTTTGTGAAGATGCGTGACCGTAGGAAGTTGAAAATAAATGTGGGTTAAAGCAAAGTGATGATATGTACTTTTGAATGCGAAATGGCTAAGAAGAAACACGAAATTATTTTCTCTAAAGTGTCATGGTTACTTGTGTCCGAGGTCAAGAGTGGAGTCAGTTCGAATCCTGCATGGGAGCAAACGAGCCAGGATACATTAAACTCCCTCCTTCAGTAGGCACCGTCCTCGGGCCCTCTGATAAGGGAAGTTCGTGACGTTAAAGAGGAGGTTTCGATGACAAGGAGGTCTGTCCACTAGCGGCTTTATGTATTGAGTGCCACACGCGGTGTATAAGAATCTCGACACATCCTATTAGTCTTGGTGGACAAGAACAAGACAAAGTGTCTTACTAATTTCCATCATGATCTTAACGTGCATGATATTTTATGTATAATGTATAACGAATAACACACAATATGCAATATATACTGTACAATGTCCAATGTACAGTGTACAGTAACAATAGACAATGCATATAAAGTACATATATAATGTACTGAGTGAGGGTTCTTAGTACTAAAACGTGACAACCAGACAACCACATAAATCAATGTTCCTATTCAAAAGAGGGGAGGAGGGAGGGGCAAGGGTGAGGTCTGTATGTGTTAAAGACTTGAACACGGAGGAAGGTTTTGTCACGCCGTTGATGCGGCAAGAGGCGATGTGGCTTAAGCGCCGTAGCCCTTGTCCGACACCGACAACACGTGTTAAATAATATTGTTTTAATCGTCGCTTCGCACAAGGCGTCCGACACGATGTAAGTTCCCTTTTCGCCCGCGTTGTGCAAAGTCGTCTGAAGGGGTTATCACACTGGGATTTTTTTCCTTCAACCTCCGATTAATCGGCGGGGCAGCCCACCTCCAGATTATTTTTTTCCCGCCGTAAAATCAACAAAATTACATAGAATTTCGTTTGTTTATGCCGGAGGAAAAGTGTTTTCGTCCAGCATATCATATTCCTTTCCGAAAGCTTCGGCCTGCAAATCTCCTCCAATTGTCGAAGGAAAAATAGCCCAGTGTGATAACGCCTTCAGGATGAACTGAATCGGCCTCTACCTCATCCCCACGTAACCTTGACAGACAATGAATAAAATCGTTCGACCTTAGCCTGAATAAAATATATAAGGAGTTTCATCATTAGCTCTCTGTTCACTCTTGGAGAAGACCCGCGGCCTCACGGGAAACCGGCCACGATCAATGGCTTACTCCACAAGTCGATCAGTGAAAAGGTTTTTGTATTGTTTGGAATAAATGGGTGTAGGACAAGTGGTCTTTGGTGCCAAGGTGATTCTATGTTGATTCTTTATCAGTGCAAGGTGGCGACTTGAACACATGAGGAACCGTATTAGAGCAGTTCCTGCTTCTCTTAGGACCACCTTCTCTTCGGGGTTGATTTTTGGTTGAAATTGGTGAAGTACAAGGTTTGGTGGTCCCATAATGAATGTTTGTTTTGTGCTTTAAGTGTGTGTAAGTGATTTTGAGTGGACGTATTTTGAGGGACTATAGGTAGATTGTTGTAGATGTCTGAGTGAAATGCTTTTGGGGGGTTAGTTTTTATGTTGCATTTAGTGGGCTGAGTTTGTGTGAAGTGATATGAAGACAGTGTGTGTTTGTGAAGCCTTGGGTAGATCTCTGCTATCATTCTCGTGTGACACTTTTTTTTTTTTAGCCATACGCGCTTGGACTGTTGTGGGCAGGTAATAGTCGCTGAGGACAATCAGAGACGAGTGCGGGGTTCGAACCCATAACTAAACGAATACGAGACCAGCACGCTACCGATTACGCTACCAATGCACTGGCGAACAAGTGAGAAGACTAAAGAGAGGAGACAAAGAACAAATCCTAGAAAGAGAAAAGGGAGAAGATGAGGGGTAGGTTGAAGAAAGTAAACTTAAAGAATGAATCAAATAGAATAAAAGGAAATAGAAACTGAGAGATACAAAGTTATGGATTACTATTGGTTACTATGAACATGTTACAAAATTTCAACTCCATTCTGCTCTCCTTATTAGAGAATGCGTGCCCTCGTGTATATATATATATATGTACACACACACACACACACACACACACACACACACACACACACACACACACACACACACACACACACACACACACACACATACATATATATATATCATATATACATATGCATATACGAGTATTTTCACTTCCTTGTATACATGCCGTAGACTATCTTCACTACATTCTTAGTATTTTATTTTCTTTATATGTGAAACTTCATGCAAAGTTTCAGCGACATATCATAATGATTTATATACCCTAACGCACGTACGTGTGCTAAGCAAATATATCATCGTACGCATATATGTTCACAGGTCCAAAGCATAATGGTATATACGTCTATATGCACCTGCATAGTATATTTATAGTGC
>NC_134820.1:21337804-21342804 GCF_046742065.1 Oratosquilla oratoria | reverse complement strand
AGGGAGGAAGCAAAGGTAGGTTGTGGGGAGTAGGGTAACTCATTGGAACAGCGGCGGTGAGGGACGGATGGGGAAGGGGGAGGGGAGGAGGGGTGGGAGAGAAGGAGGGGTGGGAGAGGGGGTGGGGAAGGGAGAGGGGGAGGGGGGAGGGGAGTGGGATGGGAGAGAGGGAGGCGTAGAGGGAGAAGGGGAGGGGTGGAGGGAGAGTGGGAAGGGGTGGAGGGAGTGGATAAAGGGGTGGAGGGAGTGGATAAAGGGGTGTAGGGAGAGTGGGGATGGGTGGAGGGAGAGTGGGGAGGGGGTGGAGGGAGAGTGGGGATGGGTGGAGGGAGAGGGGGGAATGGGTGGAGGGAGAGGGGGGAGGGGTGGAAGGAGATGTGAATGGGTGAGGGAGAGGGGGATGAGAGAGGGAGAGGGAGAAGGGGGAAAGGGG
The DNA here is from genome assembly GCF_046742065.1 of Oratosquilla oratoria. Classification (NCBI taxonomy): domain Eukaryota; kingdom Metazoa; phylum Arthropoda; class Malacostraca; order Stomatopoda; family Squillidae; genus Oratosquilla; species Oratosquilla oratoria. Next base: position 21,342,371 of record NC_134820.1, on the reverse strand, counting down.
GAGGGGGAGAGGTGGGAAAGGGGTGGAGGGAGAGGGGAAAGGGATGGAGGGAGGGGGGGAGGGAGGGAGAGGGTAGAGGGGGAGGGGATAATGGAGGGGGAGGGGGGAAGGGGAGGGGAAGGGAGAGAGGGGAGGGGGAAGGGGAGGGAGAGAGGGGAAGGGGATAGGGGGAGGGGGGAGGGGAGGGAGAGAGGGGAGGGGGATAGGGGGAGGAGGGAGGGGAAGGGAGAAGAGGAGGGGGGGTTATCATTAGTGCCTTCGGGGTGCCTTGTTTGTTTTCATGCGTGTCTCCACATGGGGGAATATATTCCCCCCAGCCTGTTGCGGGGAAGTTTGGGGGTAATGTTCGTATTATAAACAAAGAAGTGTGGGGTAGGGCGAACATAAACGGGCGTTGGCTTAAAATAAAACAAAAAAAAGGTCATAAGAATGAAGGAACCAAGAAAGACGAGGTAGAAATCGGGGGAGAAATTGGCCATTATTCGGTAGCCTGTCGAAATGGTGTGGAAGTTGTGATTACACAAACGCACACAACTGCTATTACACACACACACGTTGTAACGCGTTTGTAGGTTACAAATGTGTACGTTGATTTGCTCGTAAATGTGTACAAGTTCATTCATGTGCACGAATGTACATAGACGTACATTAACATACACACACGCAAATGCATTCAGGCATTGTGTACAGTACATGCATTTCATACATGTACTGTATACAACTAACACATGTAAACACACACACGTACGCACGCACACTCACCCCACCTACCCCCCCACACACACACACACACACACACACACACACACACACACACACACACACACACACACACACACACACACACACACACACACACACACACACACACACACACACACACACACACACACACACACACACACACACACACACATATATATATATATATATATATACAAAGACACACACACACACACACACACACACACACACACACACACACACACACACACACACACACACACACACACTTATACATATACAAACACATACACACACACACATACATACACACGTGCACATACACATACGGCGACATGCATGTCCCTGAACTCTTTAGTGGCTTGCCTGAAGTAAGAATTCATTTCAGTGGCAAGAATAAATAAGTGAAAAGTTCCTCGAGGCTGTGGCACCATTTGGCTCACATTCGTTGTTCGCGTGCTTGTACGAAACGTGTACAACTATGGCTGTTTGGTCACGTGTTTTCTTGATATCATTATTATTTTTTTAAATTTTTATTCTTTTTATTTATTTAATTTTATTATATCTTTTATTTTTTTTATCTTTTTATTTTATTCATTTATTTATTCATTTATTTATTTATTGTTATTATTGTTATTATTATTATTATTATTGTTATTATTATTATTGTTGTTGTTGTTGTTGTTGTTGTTGTTGTTGTTGTTGTTGTTGTTGTTGTTGTTGTTGTTGTTGTTGTTGTTGTTGTTGTTGTTGTTGTTGTTGTTGATTTATTTATTTATTTTTATTTATTATTTATTTATTTATTTATTTATTTATTATTTATTTATTTATTTATTTATTTATTTATTTATTTATTTATTCTTTTTTTTAATTTTTTTTTTTTTTTTTTTTTTTTTTTTTTTTTTTTTCGAAGGGTCAAATTGCCTCAATCATAGACAGGCGTTATGGGCAGAGCTTCTTTTGTCAAAGTAGTTATTATCTTTGTTTTTGATAATTCAATGAATAATTGATTAATCAATTAATTTTATTATGTTGATTGATTGATTTGTTTACTTATTTGTTTAGTTATTATCTATTTGTATTCTATTTTGAATAATATTACTTAAGGAGATTGCTCAGAGTCCTATGTGAAGGGGGAAGAGAAGAAGAAAGAGGAGGAGGAGGAAGAGGAGAAGAAAGAAGAGGAGAAGGGGGAAGAGGAGAAAGAGGAAGAGAGGAAGGAGGAGGAAGAGGAGGAGGAAGAGGAAGAGAAGAATGAGAATAAGGAAGGAGTAGGAAGAGGAGAGAGAGGAAGGGGAGGAGGAGGAGGAGGAGGAGGAGTAGGAAGAGGAAGAGAAGGAGGAGGAGGAGGTTGAGGATGGAGAAGGAATAAAGTATAAATATAATAAAAAATAAATAAAAAAAATTACACGAGGTCTGACGATTTCTGAATAAGGATGTAATACAAGAAGATTAGAGGAAGAAGAGGAAGAGGAAGAGGAGGAGGAGTGATGGAGGAGGTGTCAGGTGGAGAGGGTGTTGGAGAAGATGGAGGACACGAGTGTAACCAGCTCTTCTATCCTAATGGCCAATATCGCACAGAAGAGTTGAAGTAACCATACATACACACACACGCTCGTGCGCGCGCACACACACACACACACACACACACACACACACACACACACACACACACACACACACACACACACACACACACACACACACACACACACACACACACACACACACACACACACACACACACACACACACACACACACACACGAAACTCGTGGCACAGTTGATAGATTTCCTGGCTGCCACTACGGCGGTCCGGGTTCGAATCCCGCCCAGGGCTGAAATAATTTTAGTATCGCTGCGCTGCGGGTTGTTACTCCAACTCTCGTGGACGGGGAGTTGTGTGTGTGTGTGCGTGTAAGGTCACAATATTACGCATAGATCGGTCATATATGATCTCTGAGCTCTCTTCCGGGAGGGAAGTAGCTGTCGATCACGAGTCCAGCACGTGATCCAAGACCATGGTGAAGCACGCGCACACACACACACACACACACACACACACACACACACACACACACACACACACACACACACACACACAAGAAGAGTGGCAGATAAGAAAAATAGTAATAATGAAAAATAATCAGGAATAGATTTTGATATTCAATTTTTGAGATAAAAACAAAGACTTAAAGGGGAGTTGGTTTGATTGAGAATATAGATATACTTAGTAATGTTTGCCAATTCTTTATCATTGTTGCGGTTCTTATTTTGACTGATTGTAGTTTGTGTGACTGATTTTGACTGGTGAATTTTGATTGTAGCTAATGACTGACTGGCTGTAACTGAACTCAAAGCAGCCCGTGACCGAGAATAAGACTGAGACAATGGTTGAGACCGCTGCCGAACTTGAGAACGAGACTGAGAAGACGATTAGGAAGTGACTGAGACTGAGTGGAAGACTAAAATAACAGTTGAGACAGCGACTGAGTTTGAGAACGAGACTGAGACAATGGTTGAGACAACGGCTAATTTTGAGAACGAGACTGAAACAGTGGTTGAGATCGCTGGTGAACTTGAGAATGAAACTGAGAAAACGACTGAGGAAGTGGCAGAGACTGAGTGCAAGACTTAAACAAAAGTTGAGACTGCGACTGAGTTTGAAAACAAGACTGAGACAATGGTTGAGACAACGGCTGATTTTGAGAACGAGACTGAGACAATGGTTGAGATCGCTGTTGAACTTGAGAATGAGACAGAAAACGATTGAGCCAGTGACAGAGACTGAGTGAAAGACTAAAACAACAGTTGAGAAAGCGATTGAGTTTGAGAACAAGATTGAGAAAACGATTAAGGAAGCGGTAGAGATTGAGTGCAAGACTTAAACAACAGTTGAGACAGCGACTGATTTTGAGAACGAGACTGAGACAACGATCGAGACAACGGCAGAGTACAAGACTAAAACAACCTTTGAGGCGGCGGGGTGATTTTGAGAACGAGACTGAGACAACGGCTGAGTTCGAGAACAGTACTGAATGCGTGTATGTTTCCAGGCGTAAAACGAAACCAGGACGATCAAGTTGACACAAGTGAAAGCAAGTTCACACGAGCCCAGGCATAACCCGCCAATACCCTTGAGGCAATGCAAGAGGGAAGGAGGGAGGGAGAACCGGGTGGGAGGGTAGTCTAGTTCCACCGACTCCCCCGCAAGGGCGATTATCCCAGCAGGCTGCATTGGAGCACGTCGGTTTGATGTACAGAGGGTCTCAGACTCCATACGTGATGAATTAAGATAACACGATGATATCAAGGAGGTTATCTGAATAGTAACTGTGTTAAACGCTACGCCTTTTATTGCTGAATAAAATCACCTGGCGGTGGCCAGAATGAAGGATATGGCATTTGGATTGGAAGGATTGGTATGTCGAAGATGTGCCTTTCGATTGATTAATTCGTCTAACGACAGTGGGAATAGAATAAGTGACACTTGGTACATATTTGCAAGTGAAGGAACTTGAGGTATTAAAGGTTCATATTCTGGTATAGAAATGGGCCATGCAGTAGTCTAGTGGATGCAGTTTTGAACCCATGAGCAGGTAGTCGTGAGTTCGAGTCCCTGCACCCACTGCGGGCTTACTGCATTGGTTACCAACAGCCCTGGCCAGCTGGGGAGGCGACCTAATGTCTGAAAAAAAAAAAAAAAAAAAAAAAAAAAAAAACGGCTTACAGCAACTAACAGGGCTTTGTCCTACCAGGGGTTTCTCACTTCCCACTACATGGGAGTGGAATGGTAAGTTTACAAACAAATAGAAGTATAAAG
>NC_134820.1:21325304-21330304 GCF_046742065.1 Oratosquilla oratoria | reverse complement strand
TGTAAAATGACAAATGCAAATATTTAAATGAATAATTAAACCGAAAACAAAATTAATGAATAATTGAATAAATAGAAGAAGATAGAGTAATTCTGAACGAGATAGCGAGGGTGACTTCATAAGCAGCAGTCCACTGTTCGATTCCCACGCTTGGTGGAAATATGATAACACTATAACATTAATGAATAGAAATAAAGAAAAATGTATAAATGAATATATAGATCAATAAACGTATAAATAAAAATAAATACATTTGTATATTAAAGAAAGTAACCAACCAGCCAGTCCAAAAATATACAAAATAAGCAAAATCTACAGAGAGCAAAGATGATGACCAGGGCTAAGTGCCTCCTGGCGCATGCTTCTGTTTTTATTTTAACAGATACTGTACTACTGAGTCATATTTACCATTGATCTTTTCAGCTTCTTGATAACAATGAACTGAGCTCGATTCCCAATGTCTACCGTGAATGGCCATTTGGGATGACAATACTATTAAACGGGAAATGGCGACCTCTTCAAGGATTATCACATTAGGCGAATTTTCCTCCAACCTCCGATTTATCGGCGATATCGCCAACCTCCAGCACTTTTTCCATCAGTAAAATAACTAAGGAAAACTTATTTTGTTTTCTAAAAAAAAAAAAAATAAAAAAAATAAATAAATAAATAAATAAATAAATAGATAGATAAATAAAAATTATTTTATATGCTGGAGGAAAATTGTTTTTCTCCAGCATAGATTCCTTCCCGAAAGCTGCGGGCTGCAGATCTACTCCAACAACTGGAGGAAAAATAGCTGAGTGTGATAACGCCTTTAGGCCACTGTTCAGTGCCTCCTGGTGTTGGCACCAGAGACGGGAAAAGTCCCGAATGGGACTCAAGTCCACTTCCAGACACGCGTGATTTACCATGGCCTTGGATCACGTGCTGGACTCGTGATCGATAGCTATTTCCCTCCCGGAAGAGAGCTCAGAGCTCATACATATGACCGATCTATGGGTAATGCTGTGACCTTACACACAGACATACCCCAAACTCCCTACCCAGGACAGCTGGAGTAACGACTCGCAGCGCAGCGATACTGAAATTATTTCCCCCCTGGGCGGGATTCAAACTAGGACCGCTGTAGCAGCAGTTGCGAACGCTACCATTGCGCCGTCGAGTCGTGTGTGAGAGTGTACAACGTGTTCTGATCAGGTGTGATCTTTTGTCCTACGTGAGCTCCGTGAAAGAAAATGCAATTCCTCCAAAAAAGGTGGTAGTTAACTGGGCTCTAATTGGTCTCGTTCACATAACCATTAATCATCTTGTTTGTGGTGTGTTGGGCTTCGGTCTCGTCGCGCAAAATCATTAGTCCGAGTTTATTCCCCAATGTAATTTGTTTTGGATATCCAAGTACAAATGTCAGGGCGTCAGCTACTGGTGAATCTCTCTTGGCTTAAGATACTTTATATTCTAATCTATTTATTTTGGCGACGATAAAATTATTTTGGCGACGAAAAAAAAATTGGCGACGAAAAAATAATTTTGGCGACAAAGAAATAATTTTGGCGACAAAGAAATAATTTTGGCGACGAAAAAAAATGTTACTAAAAACTAATTCTGGCGACGAAAAAAAAAAGGCGACAAAAAAAAAAAAAAAAAAAAAAAAAATGGCGACGAAATTTTTTTTGGCGACGAAAAAATACTTTTAGCGACGAAAAATCTATTCTATACGGCTAAAGGGCGGACGTAAGGCTGAAGGATGTCTCCCTTGATCGCGACCCCTTAGCTTTGTCTCCTGTTTTCTTAGCCTCAAAGTGCACTGGTGATGCAATCGCGGGTTCGAGTCCCGCACTTCTCGTTTATTCCCAGCAGTGACTGTATTTACTTACCTCAACAGTCTTTAAAGCTACAACGCGCCTCCTGGCGTTTCCTTCTCACCTTAACATGAACGAAAAATGATAAAGGATAGAATAATTTTTGTAATGAGTACTAAATCTTTGTAGACATTAGAAAAAGAAATTACATTTAGGGACAAAATACAAAAAGATGGGGCAGATGATCAGTATATTTCGGAGTCCATTCTGAGATCTCTAGAATATTACGCGGAGTGGATTTTTTTTTTCTGAATAAAGCCACCTGTAACTTGCCAGGACAATCTCTGTAGAATACATTAATAGGTAAAAGGAATTAGTGAGGATAGATTTACGTAGTCTAGGGTCTGCCTCACAATTGAACAGAAATGTCTTTTATAACCAGAAGAAAGTTGTTTAAGAGTGTAATTGGTCTGAAGTTGTTAGATAAGCGATATCAGCACATTGGTGATTATTTATGTAACTCAGTCTCGCTAATGTGGGACTCTTTATCGGCTGAATAAAATTGACTGGTGTTAGACAAAATAATAAATATATAAATAGATAGAAAAGTAAATATTCGTACGTTGAAGGAATTAAATAAAAAAAAAAATCAATATTTTGAAACCCTAATTTGTTAATATTTTTAAGGTCTTTTTTATGTTATTTTCCTCAGCGTTAGACACAATAGGGAATAGAATGTTAATTAAAACAGCTTGAATCTACTTTTGAAACCCTAATTCATATTTTCTTTTCTGAAAGTCTTTTTTTTTATGTTGTTCTCAGCGTGATAAAATCTGGCATTAGATACAACAGGACATAGAATGCTAATTAAAACAACTTAAATCTATTTTTGAAACCCTAATTTATATTTTCTTTTCTGAAAGTCTTTTTTTCTATGTTGTTCTTCTCAGCGTAATAAAATCTGGCGTTAGATACAACAGAACATAGAATGCTAATTAAAACAACTTAAATCTATTTTTGAAACCCTAATTTTTTTCTGATTTTGTTATTCTTCTCAGCGTAATAAAATCTGGCGTTAGATACAACAGGACATAGAATGCTAATTAAAACAACTTAAATCTATTTTTGAAACCTTTATTTATATGTTCTTTTCTGAAAGTCTTTTTTTTATGTTCTATCTCAGCGTAATAAAATCTGGCGTTAGATACAACAGAACATAGAATGCTAATTAAAACAACTTAAATCTATTTTTGAAACCCTAATTTTTTTTTCTCCTCAGCGTAATAAAATCTCCTGGCGCTAGACACAACTGGACATAGAATGCTAATTAAAACAACTTAAATCTATTTTTGAAACCCTAATTTTTTTATTCTTTATTTTCTTGTTATTCTCCTCAGCGTAATAAAATCTCCTGCCGCTCGACACAACAGGACATAGACTGCATGTCAGATGTTGTGAATGCAGCTGCAGAGATAAATACTTCATTTGTTTGTAGGTCATTGGAAGCCATTTGTCATAGCCAGATCGATGTCCGGGGGCCACGTGACAAACACTCCACACAAGCCACGTGACACGAACTCCATCCCTAGCAACGTGTCATGAAAGACACGTGACAGACAATGCACATAAGCCACGTGATAAGCACTTCATCCAGGTCCAGTGACGGACCCTCCACCCAGCCTATATGAGAACAACTCCAACCTAAACTACGTGATAAGCAATTTACCCAGGTCCAGTGAAGGGCACTCCACCCAGTCCACGTATGAAGAACTCCACCTAAATCACGTGATAGGTAATCCACCTAATCCACATGAGAGGAAATCCACCAGAAACACATGACAGAAGCTTGATCCAAGTCAAGTGACGGCCACTCCACCCAGCCCACATCTAAGGAACTTCACCAAAACCATATGACAAAAACAGATTTCTTAATCTCTGTCACAGAGTTTCGGTTTATCTCCTTAACTAAGATGGTGTCCTCCAGCTGAATAGAATAGTATGGTATTAACCAGAATTATATATATAAGCTGCATCATAGTAGAGAAGGGGTCTTATTTCCTTCACTGTTATGATGTTCCCAAAAATAGATAAAATCGTGTGGAGTAAGGAAGAGGCTACTTCGGTGAGGGATAGAGGAGGAGGAGGAAGAGGAGGAGGAGGAGGAGGTGGGGGGAGGTAGTTGAAGGGGGGAATCGTTTGAAGGGTGAGGGAAGGTTTCGAGTGGGAGTGGGAAGAGGTGGAGCTGTGGACTGCATGAGGCGGACCGCAGTTCGTTCATTTCCATCTTGTTCTTTGCAATTACGACGATGAATTAATGGTCGTTCTCGAAGACGAGGCGAGTAAATTACCAGGTTGGTAGCGTCCGCCTATTTCACGCGGGAAGAAGTACATAGTGTCGAGTGTTTATCACCACAAAGGATCGGTAATTCTCGGACGGCTATCGGCGTCGCCATCGCCGGGTACGGGAGCGAGTGTCCTCGGCCGCGAATATCCATACAGCGATCCGTGGTTTGATGTCTCGTTGGGTAGTCATGTAAGACTCCCGGTTTTGACGCCCGGGGGCAAATGTCACTTTTGTTGTTTCTAAACGTCCATGGCATATCTCGATTCTAGGTGCTCATGTCATACTCGAGGTTTGTCTGCAAAAGATCCACCTACCCTGTGGATCTTCGTACATTAATCACGTTCTAACGTATGAGGTTGATTCCCACCCTCCTCAGATTTCGCCAGCAATATCCACGCAATACTCTCGACTTGACGTCTGTAGCAGGTTTCATCATGGAGTCCCGTGTAATCTTCGGTGGCAGATAGTGGGAGATAGGGTTGTAATAGACCACTCTCCTCTTGTTTATGGATATTAAAATGATGCTACGATAGATGTGGGTGGAGGAGTGACGTAAACGGCAGATTTATTACCAACGTGGCAGATGTGTCTGTGTCCATTGTGGCAGATAGTATCCTAGGGTCCATAGTGGCAGATAGAGGAGTTATGTTGTATACGGACAGTAATCAGTTTACACTATTATCATTATCAATATCATTGCTAATATTATTATCATAATTATAATTAGGGTCACAATGAAGAATTGTCACCCCAAAACGCCCACATGAAGAATCATCACCCCATGAAATCCCAACTGAAGAATTGTCACCTCAGTACGATGAATATCAACAGTGCAATAAAGATTAGGATAGGTT
>NC_134820.1:21310304-21315304 GCF_046742065.1 Oratosquilla oratoria | reverse complement strand
CTTGAAGACAAAAACGTAAAACTCTTGACAATGAAGTAAAACTGACATTAATGAATCAATCTCTAAAACTGACAAAACTATTTTTGGAAAGTCTTCGATTCTGATGTTTTTGTAACTATTACTACTACTACTAGTGATAGTTTCGTCCCCCAACTCCCACCACCTCCGTCCCCTCCTCCTCCACTCCCTCCTCCACTCCCTCCTCCACCCCCTTCCCCCCCTCTGTCGCCACAACCAACGCCATTTTCAATTCCATCACCGAGACCAGTACCACTCCTACCAGCAAGCAAGCAAGCACGCACGCACGCACACACACACACACACACACACACACACACACACACACACACACACACACACACACACACACACACACACACACACACACACACACACACACACACTAAATATCTAAAACTGACAAAACTATTTTTGGAAAGTCTTCGATTTTAATGTTTTTGTAACTACTACCTACCTACCTACCTCGTGGCGCGGTGGTTAGAATTCTCGCCTGCCACTACGGCGGTCCAGGTTCGAATCCCATCCAGGGCTTAAATGATTTCAGTATCGCTGCGCTGCTGGTTATTACTCCAACTCTCGTGGACGGGGAGTTGGGGCTATGTATGCGTACAAGGTTACAGCATTACCCATAGATCGGTCATACGAGCTCTGGGCTCTCATCCGGGAGGTTAATAGCTGTCGATCACGAGTCCAACACGTGGTCCAAGACCATGGTGAATCACGAACACACACACACACACACACACACACACACACACACACACACACACACACACACACACACACACACACGACTCGGTGGTACAGTTGGTAGAGCGCTGAACTGGGAAGTAGAAGTGCTCCCAGTACCCAGTTCGAATCCTGCCCAGGGCCGAAATTATTTCGGTATCGCTGTGCCTCGGGTCGTTACTCTGACTCTCGTGGGCGGGGAGTTGGGGGTGTGTGTGTGTGTGCAAGGTCATAGCATTACCCATAGATCGGACCTACGAGCTCTGAGCTCTCTTCCAGGAGGGAAATAGCTGTCGATCACGAGTCCAACACGTGATCCAAAGACCAAGTGAACACACACACACACACACACGCACACACACACACACACACACACACACACACACACACACACACACACACACACACACACACACACACACACACACACACACACACACATCTATATATAAGCAACACAAAACATAATACACACGTGGTATGAAACTATGCGTGTAGCCTGAAGATATGTTGATAGAAAATGTTTGGTCTTCCATTTGTTTTATTTCTCAGTTGTTATTTTAGTACATACGCACACACACACACACACACACACACACACACACACACACACACACACACACACACACACACACACACACACACACACACACACACACACGCATATGTATATATATATATATATATATATATATATATATATATATATATATATATATATATATATATATATATATATATATATAATATTTACAACGCAAAACATAATATATACGTGGTATGAAAATAGGCATGTACCCTGGAGATGTGTTAATAGAAAATGTTTGGTCTTCCATCTGTTTCATTTCTCGCTGGTTCTCATATACATACACAGACGCACACACACAGACGCACACACACACACACACGCACACACACACACACACACACACACACACACACACACACACACACACACACACACACACACACACACACACACACACACACACACACACACACACACACACACACACACACACACACACACACACACACACACACACACACACTCACTCGGTGGCGCAGTTGGTAGAACGCTGAGCTGCCACGAAAGTGGCCTGCAGCTCCTGGTTCGAATCCTGCCCAGGGCCGAAATTATTTCGGTAATGCTGCGCTTCGGGTCGTTACTCTGACTCTCGTGGGCGGGAGTTGGGTGTGTGTGTGTGTGAAAGGTCATAGCATTACCCATAGATCGGCCCTACGAGCTCTGAGCTCTCTTCCGGGAGGGAAATAGTTGTCGATCACGAGTCGAACACGTGATCCAAAAGACCAAGTGAATACACACACACATACATGTATATATGTATATATGTGTTTGTGTGTATATGTGTGAGTCAGCATACAGCTCTGTTAATATTTTATACATGTTTATACACATATATACTCATGCCTAGAAATAAACAAAGAACTTATTTTATTTCATGAACAGATGAATCAAAACAACTTGAAACCTTTTCCTTCTGCTAATTAGAGTACTCGTACAGTCCTACAAATCTACACGAGATCCTGTAGCAACCTTGATAGAATCGGCTTGTTCTAGCCTGAATAAAAATCAACAAAATCCATGTCTTAGGAAAGGTTAACGTTGAGATAATCTTCATGGTTTTCTTATTCATAATAAATAAGATTGGATTGAGCGAATTTAGATTCAAGAAGGAAACGGGCAAGAACTGGTTTACCCTTAGAGTAGTTAACGAATGGACTAGATTTAGTAACCATGTAGCTCGTGAGCGCTGAAACTACCGGTTGTTTTAAGAAAAGGATAGATAACTTTGTGGATGGGAGGTGATAGGTGGTAATGGACATGGAACTGCTTAGTGTAGGCCTTATGGTCTCTTGTAACCTCCTTCATTCTTATGATTTTATGTTCTTACAATCACCTGGCGTCAATATGAACCAGACGGTACGTTAGTGGAAGGGGGTGACTTTATGAATGGGAATTATAGGTGGTAATGGACATGGAACTGCCTAGTGTAGGCCTTATGGTCTTTTGCAATCTTCATTCTCATGAATTTATGTTCTTACAATCACCTGGCGTCAATCTGAACAGGCGGTACATTAGTGGAAGGGGGTGACTTTATGAATGGGGATGATAGTTGGTAATGGACATGGAACTGCCTAGTGTAGGCCTTATGGTCTCTTGCAGCCTCCTTCATTCTTATGATTTTATGTTCTTAAAATCTCCTGGCGTCAATCTGAACAGGCGGTACATTAGTGGAAGGGGGTGACTTTATGAATGGGGATGATAGGTGGTAATGGACATGGAACTGCCTAGTGTAGGCCTTATGGTCTTTTGCAATCTTCATTCTCATGAATTTATGTTCTTACAATCACCTGGCGTCAATCTGAACAGACGGTACATTAGCGGAAGGGTGGTAATTGCGAAAGTAGGACACTAAGGGTAATGCCCTGCAAAGCAATGCGTTGAGGTGCAGTTCCGCGCGAGGTGCCGGGGAGCCGGGGGCCAGGGGGACGGGGGTAGCCAGGGAAGCGCGCGGAGACGCGAGCGAGTAGAGGGTGCCGGGGTAGCGTGGGGGCGGGGCCGTGATTTGTGGGCAAACGAAATCGTAAACGCATAGACTGATGCATTGATGTCGTTGCAGATGCATTGACTCGTTTTGTATGTTTTTATTTTTGTGTTTTTTTGTTTAATGTTTCATCGTTTCGTTAGTTTGATTCATTATGGTTTGCTTTGATTTATTTCGAATTGATTAATTTTTTTTTGTTTAATAGTATTCCGTATCGTTTAGTTTAATTGAATGTGGTTAGTTTAATCTAGATGCATATTATTTAATTCTAATTGAATTAAATTGAATTGAGTTTTACTCTGACTTTCGTTTTCTTTCATATGATATTGATATACTATATTTTGTTTTATTTTGTCTCATTCTAACATGTTTCATCTTCATCTGTTTAAGTTAATTTAATTATGTCTTTATATCCTTTATTCCACTTAATTCCACATAGCTTTGATTAATTTAACCTTACATATTAACTTAATATAGTCTAATTTCTATTTTATTATTCTTTTTTATTTTATGCTATTTTGTTTCTTATCTTATTTTATTTGATTTTATACTAATTAATTATATTCTAATGTATTTTAATTCATTCTATTTATTTCTATTTTTATTTAATTTTATTGCTGTTAAGCTGTCACATTTACCTATATACACTGGAATAGCCTGGGTAGCTGACGGTCACCAGGATAAGCTGAGTCTTGGCTTTGGGTTGAGATCGAAGCCCAACGCAGCAGAAAAGTCACGGAAATTAAGATAATGGTATATTGTGTGATAGATGATAGACATTTATTGATCACTACATCTAGATAGATTGAGTCCCTGACAATCTCCCAGGCAGGCACCCGATCTATCCCTCAACATCTCAAGACTAAGATGGTGTATTTTATATAGTTCCGTACCAAATGATCGCTTTCTTGTTCTTAACTAGATTAAATTAATTAGAAATATATGTATGTGTATGATATATATATATATATATATATATATGTATGTATATGTATATATATATGTATATATATATACATATATGTATGTATATATATATGTGTGTGTATATATATATATATATATATATATATATATATTTACATATACATATACATATAAATATACATATACATATATATATATATATATATATACATATATACAGGTAACCTGTCTTATCACTGAACGCCAGCCAACTTACTACGGTCATGTGACGATGACCCTGTTCATAGGGTCATCTCTGACAAGGATGACCCTGAATGGACGAGGTCAAAGGTCACCTGGGAAGGCCATGGCTATTTGGATACAATGGGATGGATCTGGTATCTGCCTGGGAGAATTGTACATAAAAAGTACTCAGTAGTGACAAGTACAAAGAGTACAAATGTCGCCATGAGTACAAATTACATGTACTTGTGTACGGTAAAGTACACTCGGAACCTAAAGCTCTGGCTGTCATTAAGCCATTGTTAACAAGGGGACTAATTACAAAGAGTGGTTGGTAGTTAAGCGGGGGTGGGGGTGGGGGTGGGGTGGGGGGGTCAATGTCACGAATTGAATAAAATCGTCTGACGGCAGATATAATAAAAGAAAAAGTATCACCATGCACGGAAGGGGCTATGGACCTATAGAAGCTATTTATCCCTTGGTGAATGAAGGAGGGGGAGGAAGAGAAGGAGGAGGAGGAGGAGGAGGAAG
>NC_134820.1:21287804-21305304 GCF_046742065.1 Oratosquilla oratoria | reverse complement strand
GCAACTACAAAAACAACAGCAACAACAACAACTACAACAAAAGCAACAACAAGTACAACAACAAGTACAACAACAACAGCAGCAGTAGCAGCAACAACTACAACAACAGCAACAACAACAGCAACAACAACAACAACAGCAGCAGCAGCAGCAACAACAACAACAACAACAACAACAACAACAACAACAACAACAACAACAACAACAACAACAACAACAACAACAACAACAACAACAACAACAACAACAACAACAACAACAACAACAACAACAACAACAACAACAACAACGGACATGATGTGCTGAACGGGTTTTGAACAAGAAAAATTGTAGTAATATTAATAAAGAAAAGAAAATTGACAGAATAACTAAATAAACAAATAAATAAATGAAATAAATAAAATAAATAAATAAATAAATGGACGGTCAACAGTACTACAACAGTACAAGTGGCAGAAACAGAGGCAGACTTCACTGTTTAATGCTAAAAACAATATTGCCAACTCGTATTGCAAATACCTCTGTGATACACAAGGGGTTGGTTGGGACAATACGGAAGAAAGGGAAGCGAGAACGGGTGGAGAGGAGAGAATGAAGGAAGGTAACTGTAGAAGAGGGGAAGGGAGAGATGTGGAACGAGGAAAGTGGAAGAGGGAGAAGAAAGGTGGATCGCAAGGAAGGTATGGAAAGCAGGTAGTGGAAGGGGTGGAAATGTATGGAATAGAGAAAGAGTGGAAGGGGACAGCGGTGGAAAGCTATAAAGAGAGGCATATACTATAAAGAGAGCAAAAAAAGAGGAACGTAAAGGAAGGAAGGAAGGAAGGAAGAAGGATTGAAGGAAAATAATAATAGAAAAGAGGAGAATTAAAGACATAGATTATAGGCTATGGAGAGAGAGAGAGAGAGAGAGAGAGAGAGAGAGAGAGAGAGAGAGAGAGAGAGAGAGAGAGAGAGAGAGAAATAAAAAAATATATATAGAAAAGAGGGGGATTAAAGAGAGAGAATATAGGATATAGAGAGAAAGAAAATGAATGTGAGACAATATTTCTATAAAAATGATAAAAAATATAGGACATGGTGAGAGATAAAGGATTAAAAAAATGGAGAATATGTAAAGAGTATACAGTATTACAGGTGTGTTGCATGGATATTGTCCAGGATAGAAGCAATGGCGAATGTTCCCTTGGCCTGGAGGGTGATGGAGGGAGGGAGAGAGGTGTCATGAAAAAGGGGAGCTGTTGAAGAGGGGATTGGAAATGTGTGGGCCAATGAAGGCGAGGAAGGGGGGGAGATGTGATGGAGAAGAGGGGAGGGAGGAAGGGGAGGGGAGGGGAGGGGGAGGGGAGGGGAGAAGGAGGGGAGACATTTAGAAGGGGAATGGAAAATCTGCAAATGGGGAACGAACATTTATTAACCTATGCCTCCCCCCCTCCCCCCTCCCCCCTCCCCACTCACTCACTCCCTCCCCCCGTCCTCCCCTCCTCCTCCCCCTCCTCCACCTCTCCCCCTTCACTTAATGTTCAGGTCACTCATGTCAGGCCAGGGTGGACTGTGACCTTACCGTGACCTTACCGTGACCTAGTATGACACGAGGAGTTTCTGTACAAAAGACCTTCGGTCTTTTAGGGAGTGTGTCACCAGCTCGCGATTCGTAAACAAAGGTGTTTTTGATCATTTTTATGACAGTCGCATGTAGGATTCGAACCCACTGCTTTCGGGCCAGCCGTAAGATTACCTGCACAGGTATTTTTGCTTGTTGATTTGTCTTGATTCTTTATCTTTTTTATTTTACGTTTTGAGTAACACTAATAATTTCCAGTAAGATATATTTTTCAGTTAAAAAGTATAACAACAACAACAACAACAACAACGACATCAACAATGACATAAACAATGACATCAACAATGACATCAACAATGACATCAACAATGATATCAACATCAACAATGATATCAACATCAACAATTATATCAACATCAACAATGATATCAACATCAACAATGATATCAACATCAACAATTATATCAACATCAACAATGGCATCAACATCAACAATGACATCAACATCAACAATGGCATCAACATTCAACAATGACATCAACATCAACAATGGCATCAACATTCAACAATGACATCAACATTAACAATGGCATCAACATAAACAATAACACTAACAATAACTAACAATAACATCATCGTCAACAACAACAACAATAACAACATCAACATCAATAACAATAACTAACAATAACATCATCAACATCATCAACAACATCAGTAACAACAACATCAACAACTTCACCAACATCATCAACAACATCAACATAAACAAGATCAACATCAACAGTGACATTAACACCAACAACAGAGGCTTGTTATTGCATTTCTGAAAGATCAGTATTCGCCTAACTAGTCTAACCCTTTGAATGTAGAGGTCGCTTTAATGCTGAATAGAATCGTTGTATTCAGTTTGATCATATGTTACAGGGGTGGAGTGTGAGGGAGTGGGGGGAAATGTTAACCACTATAGATGTTAGCCAGACCAAAATCTTTAAAGTACACCACTATACGAAAAAAGTTAATTTATCAACTAAGGTAGTATTCATTAACTGGTGACACCGGACGTTTATGATGCCAAAAAGAAAGAAAAAGAAAAGAAGAAGAAGAAGATGGAGAAACAGAAGAAGAAGAAGGAGGAGAAAAAGAAGTAGGAAGAAAAGGAGAAGGAAAAGGAGGAGGAGAGGGAGAAGGAAGAGGAGGGGAAGGAGAAGGAAAAGGAAGAGGAGGAGAAGGAGAAGGAGAAGGAAGAGGAGGAGAAGGAAGAGGAGGAGAAGGAAGAGGAGGAGAAGGAAGAGGAGGAGAAGGAAGAGGAGGAGAAGAAGAGGAGGAGAAGGAAGAGGAGGAGAAGGAAGAGGAGGAGAAGGAAGAGGAGGAGAAGGAAGAGGAGGAGAAGGAAGAGGAGGAGAGGGAAGAGGAGAAGGAAGAAGAGGAGAAGGAAGAGGAGGAGAAGGAAGAAGAGGAGAAGAAAGAGGAGGAGAAGGAAGAAGAAGAGTAGGAAGAAGGGGAGAAGGAAGAAGAGGAGAAGGAAGAAGAGGAGAAGGAAGAAGAAGAGAGGGAAGAAGAGGAGAAGGAAGAGGAGAAGGAAGAAGAGGAGAAGGAAGAAGAGGAGAAGGAAGAGGAGGAGAAGGAAGAGGAGAAGAAGGAAGAGGAGAAGAAGGAAGAGGAGAAGAAGGAAGTGGAGAAGAAGGAAGAGGAGGAGAAGGAAGAGGGCGAAAAGAAGAAGGAAGAGGAGGAGTAGAATTAGGAAGAGGAGAAGAAGAAGGAAGAAGAAGAGGAGGAGGAGGAGGAAAAACCAACAAACAAAAAACAAACAAACAAACAAAAAACAAATAAGCAAAACCAATGTTTATTGAAACTAGCGCGGTACTAGTCTGCACGAGTGCCATAGACTCATTAGTGCCTAGTACCGCTAGTTGGCACGCTATGAGCTTGCCACTAGCTTGATGCAATCAATAACTACTGCACGTGGGCACTCCCTACTCCCCTCTCGCACTCCATCGGACTCCGTCAAGCTCCAATCCGTTATTTCGCACTCCCTCCACTCCCTCCACTCCCTCCACTCCCTCCACTCCCTCCACTCCCTCCACTCCCTCCACTCCCTCCACTCCCTCCACTCCCTCCACTCCCTCCACTCCCTCCACTCCCTCCACTTCCTCCACTCCCTCCATTCCCTCCACTCACTAAACTCACTTAACTCCCTAAACTCCCTTTACTCCCTTTACTCCCTTTACTCCCTTTACTCCCTTCACTCCATTCCGCCACTTCCTCCCCTCCCTAATCTCCCTTCACTCCCTCCACTCCCTCCACTCCTTCCACTCCCTTCACTCCCTCCACTCCCTCCACTCCCTCCACTCCCTCCACTCCCTCCACTCCCTCCACTCCCTAAACTCCCTTCACTCCCTTCACTCCCTCCACTCCATTCCCTCCACTTCCTCCCCTCCCTAATCTCCCTTCACTCCCTCCACTCCCTCCATTCCCTAAACTCCCTTCACTCCCTTTATTCCCTCAACTCCTTCCACTCCATTCCCTCCACTCCCTAAACTCTCTCCACTCCCTAAACTCTCTCCATTCTTTCCACTCCCTCAACTCTCTCCATTCTCTCCACTTCCTCCACTACCTTCACTCCCTCCATTCCCTCCACTCACTAAACTCACTTAACTCCCTAAACTCCCTTTACTCCCTTTACTCCCTTTACTCCCTTTACTCCCTTCACTCCATTCCGCCACTTCCTCCCCTCCCTAATCTCCCTTCACTCCCTCCACTCCCTCCATTCCCTAAACTCCCTCCACTCCCTCCACTCCCTCCACTCCCTCCATTCCCTCCACTCCCTAAACTCCCTAAACTCCCTTCACTCCATTCCCTCCACTTCCTCCCCTCCCTAATCTCCCTTCACTCCCTCCACTCCCTCCATTCCCTAAACTCCCTTCACTCCCTTTACTCCCTCAACTCCTTCCACTCCATTCCCTCGACTCCCTAAACTCTCTCCACTCCCTAAACTCTCTCCATTCTTTCCACACCCTCAACTCTCTCCACTTCTTCAACTCTCTCCACTCCCTCAACTCTCTCCACTCCCTCCACTCCCTCAACTCTCTCCATTCTCTCCACTTCCTCCACTACCTTCACTCCCTCCACTCATTCCACTCCCTCAACTATCTTCACTCCCTCAACTATCTTCACTTCCTCAACTCTCTCCACTCCCTCAACTCTCTCCATTCTCTCCACTTCCTCCACTCTCTCCACTCCTTCCACTCTCTCCACTTCCTCCACTCCCTCCACTCCTTCCACTCTCTCCACTCCCTCCACTCTCTCCACTCCTTCCACTCTCTCCACTCCCTCCACTCTCTCCACTCCCTCAACTCTCTCCATTCTCTCCACTCCCTCCACTATCCCCAGGTTGTCAGTAGTTTTTCATGCCGTCAGTACTTTAGGAGCACCCCCTACGGACCAGAGCCCCACATCATTGTTTTATGACTGGAGACGTGCTTCTGCTTAAAGAATAATGATGATCAATCTCAACTTCTGCTGTCAATCCGTTATGTCCTCCTGAGGCCAGTGTCACACCGTACGGCGCTGCCGTTGCGGCGTATTGTTGGCGACAGCAGTCTCCCTTATGAGGAGAGAGAGAGAGAGAGAGAGAGAGAGAGAGAGAGAGAGAGAGAGAGAGAGAGAGAGAGAGAGAGAGAGAGAGAGAGAGAGAACACACACACACACACACACACACACACACACACACACACACACACACACACACACACACACACACACACACACACACACACACACACACACACACACACACATGATTCGATGGTGCAGTGGTAGCATTCGCGGCTGCCCCTACGGCGGTCCGGGTTCGAATCCCGACCAGGGCTGAAATGATTTCAGTATTGCTGCGCTGCGACTCGTTACTCCAACTCTCGTGGGCGGGGAGTTGGGTGTGTGTATGTGCGTGCAAGGTCACAGCATTACCTATAGATCGGTCGTATATGAGCTCTGAGCTCTCTTTCGGGAGGGAAATAGCTGTCTATCACGAGTACAACACATGATCCAAGACTATGGTGAATCACACACACACACACACACACACACACACACACACACACACACACACACACACACACACACACACACACACACACACACAGGTAGACGATGGTGGTGGCTATATCAAGTTCTGGCTGTCGGCAGGTGATTTTATTAAAGTAATTGAACTTTGATACATAGTCCGCATTCATCTCCACATCTTAGAAGGAAACTTAACCCCAATTATAGAATCGCTGGTTATCTCTGTCGAAGAGCAAATGACCTGTGAAAGGAAGTCTTCGAGGTGGTAACATGGAAACACAACGAAGCGAAAGAAAAAAAAAAAAACGAAAATGAATTAAAAGCAAGTCAGAAAACAACGGCAAAGTTTATACAAGTTAAATGAAAGAGAATTTAAGCAAGCCTGAGACCGCAAACGAGGAGAAAAATGAAAGAAAGTAGGAACTGGAAGGAAAACTGCAGAAGGGGAATGAAAGCACAAAGAAGGCAAAAGGTGAGGAGGGGAAAGGATAAAGAAAAGAAGTAAAGGAGTTACAACGAGTGGAAGAATGAGAGCGAAAACGAGAATGAGAAAGAGGAGACGAAAGAGATGTAGAAAGACAAGGAGGAAAATTAGGAAAAGGAGAAAGAAGAAAATGGGAAGGAGGAGGGGAAAGGATAAAGAAAAGAAGTAAAGGAGTTACAACGAGTGGAAGAATGAGAGCGAAAACGAGAATGAGAAAGAGGAGACGAAAGAGATGTAGAAAGACAAGGAGGAAAATTAGGAAAAGGAGAAAGAAGAAAATGGGAAGGAGAAGGAGGGGGAAAGGATAAAGAAAAGAAGTAAAGGAGTTAGAAGAAGTGGAAGAATGAGAGCGAAAACGAGAATGAGAAAGAGGAGAGGAAAGAGATGTAGAAACACAAGGAGGAAAATTAGGAAAAGGAGAAAGAGATAAAAGGGGAAAGAGAAGAAAGGAGGAGAAGAAAGAACAGGACGAAAATATGAGGAGGAGGAGGAGGAAAAGAGGGAAGAAGTAGGTGAAGAAAGAGGAAAGGGAGGGGAAGGAGGAGGAGGAGAAGGAGAAGAAGGAAAGAAAAAATAAAAGAGGAGGAGGAGAGGAAGGAGGAGGAGAAGAAGGATGAAGTATGGGCAGGGAAAAGGGATGGAGATGATGATGGGGAGAATAGAGAGAGAGAGAGAGAGAGAGAGAGAGAGAGAGAGAGAGAGAGAGAGAGAGAGAGAGAGAGAGAGAGAGAGAGAGAGAGAGAAAGAAAGAAGGGGGGGGGAGAGGGAGAGGGAGAGAGCGAGAGGGAGAAAGGGAGAGCGAGAGGGAGAGAGGTAGAGGGAGAGAGGTAGAGGGAGAGGGAGAAATAGAGAGAGAGAGAGAGAGAGAGAGAGAGAGAGAGAGAGAGAAAGAGAGAGAGAGAAAGAGAGAGAGAGAAAGAGAGAGAGAGAGAGAGAGGGGGGAACGAGAGGGAGAGAGCGAGAGGGAGAAAGCGAGTGGAAGAGAGGTAGAGGGAGAGAGGTAGAGGGAGACAGCAGTTTCCCTTATGAGGAGAGAGAGAGAGAGAGAGAGAGAGAGAGAGCGAGAGAGAGAGAGAGAGAGAGAGAGAGAGAGAGAGAGAGAGAGAGAGAGAGAGAGAGAGAGAGCGAGAGGGAGAGAGCGAGAGGGAGAGAGCGAGAGGGAGAGAGCGAGAGGGAGAGAGCGAGAGGGAGAGAGCGAGAGGGAGAGAGCGAGAGGGAGAGAGCGAGAGGGAGAGAGCGAGAGGGAGAGAGCGAGAGGGAGAGAGCGAGAGAGAGACGAAAACAAGGTGGAGGAGTGGGGGGGAGTGATTTCAAGTTATCATAGATGCTGCTGGATGTGGAGAAGTAGGATGGAGAGATAGGATAGCAGGATAGGGAAATATCGGTGGTATTCTTAAAAAAATTCTTTCCTTATATAAATCTTGTGTAAAAATCCTTGGAAGGGAAATATTTACACAAGGATTTTTTTTCTAAGAATACACGTAAGAATCTTACGGTGATATTCTTAAAAAAATCCTTCGTTATATAAATCTTTCCCTTCCAAGGATTTATATAAGATTTATGTAAGGAAATATTTTTTTTTTAAGAATACCACCGTATGTTTGTTTATGCTGACCAGATACTAGGGTGGTATGGATGGTAGAATATGGTGGAAATGATGCTGGTAGTGGTAGTGGTAGTGGGAGTTATAGTGATTGATTCGATGATGGTTGTAATTCTAGAATTGGATGGTGGTTGTGGTAGTAGTAGTAATGGCTCTAGACCAGTGTTTCCTAACGTCTTTTGGCCATACTTCATCTAATCACCTCTAGAATTCTGATGTCTATCCCCCATGTGATGATATATAATTCTTAACTAAAAGATAATTCCTATCTAAAAAGTTAATTCCGTTTGAGGTGAAGCTTAAACACCAGTAATTTGATTTAATCTTTAAACTTTTATTTTCTACTTAAAATTTAATAGATCACAAGAACTTAGACTTTGATTACCAAAACACCTAAAAATCAAATTGCCCCCACGTTGGAAACTACCGCTCCCGACACAACTGTATTGGTGGTTGTGATGGTAGTTGTGATGTTAGGGTGCAATTGGTGGTGAAAGCGGTGATGAGCAAGGGTATGGGAGTTGTGGTGAATGTAGTGTTGATGGCTAAGATCACGGAGGGGGACAAGAATAATGTCACCGAGTTCCCCTGGGACTAATTGGGACGAACAGCCACCATTTCTTCTTCTTCTTCTTCTTCTTCTTCTTCTTCTTCTTCTTCTTCTTCTTCTTCTTCTTCTTCTTCTTCTTCTTCTTCTTCTTCTTCTTCTTCTTCTTCTTCTTCTTCTTCTTCTTCTTCTTCTTCTTCTTCTTCTTCTTCTTCTTCTTCTTCCTTCTTCTTCTTCTTCTTCTTCTTCTTCTTCTTCTTCTTCTTCTTCTTCTTCTTCTTCTTCTTCTTCTTCTACTTCTTCTTCTTCTTCTTCTTCTTTTCTTTTGTTGTTGTTGTTCTTCTTCTTCTTCTTCTTCTTCTTCTTCTTCTTCTTTTTCTTCTTTTCTCCTTTTCTCCATCTTTTTCTCCTTTTTCTCCTTTTCTCCTTCTTTTTCTCCTTTTTCTCCTTTTCTCCTTCTTTTTCTCCTTTTCTCCTTCTTCTCTTCCTCTTCTTTTCTCCTTCTTCTTTCTTCTCTTCCTCTTCTTTTCTCCTTCTTCTTTCTTCTCTTCCTCTTCTTTTCTCCTTCTTCTTTCTTCTCTTCCTCTTCTTTTCTCCTTCTTCTTTCTTCTCTTCCTCTTCTTTTCTCCTTCTTCTTTCTTTTACTCCTTCTTCTTTTACTCCTTCTTCTTCTTTTACTCCTTCTTCTTTTACTCCTTCTTCTTCTTTTACTCCTTCTTCTTCTTTTACTCCTTCTTCTTCTTTTACTCCTTCTTCTTCTTTTACTCCTTCTTCTTCTTTTACTCCTTCTTCTTCTTTTACTCCTTCTTCTTCTTTTACTCCTTCTTCTTCTTTTACTCCTTCTTCTTCTTTCTCCTTCTTCTTCTTCTTTCTCCTTCTTCTTCTTCTTTCTCCTTCTTCTTCTTCTTTCTCCTTCTTCTTCTTTCTCCTTCTTCTTCTTCTTTCTCCTTCTTCTTCTTCTTTCTCCTTCTTCTTCTTCTTTCTCCTTCTTCTTCTTCTTTCTCCTTCTTCTTCTTTCTCCTTCTTCTTCTTTCTCCTTCTTCTTTCTCCTTCTTCTTTCTTCTCTTCCTCTTCTTTTCTCCTTCTTCTTCTTCTTTTTCTTCTTCTTTCTCCTTCTTCTTCTTTCTCCTTCTTCTTCTTTCTCCTTCTTCTTCTTCTTTCTCCTTCTTCTTCTTTCTCCTTCTTCTTCTTTCTCCTTCTTCTTCTTTCTCCTTCTTCTTCTTTCTCCTTCTTCTTCTTTCTCCTTCTTCTTCTTTCTCCTTCTTCTTTCTCCTTCTTCTTCTTTCTCCTTCTTCTTCTTTCTCCTTCTTCTTCTTTCTCCTTCTTCTTCTTCTTCTTTTCTCCTTCTTCTTCTTCTTCTTTTCTCCTTCTTCTTCTTCTTCTTTTCTCCTTCTTCTTCTTCTTCTTTTCTCCTTCTTCTTCTTCTTCTTTTCTCCTTCTTCTTCTTCTTCTTTTCTCCTTCTTCTTCTTCTTTTCTCCTTCTTCTTCTTCTTTTCTCCTTGTTCTTCTTTTCTCCTTGTTCTTCTTTTCTCCTTCTTCTTCTTTTCTCCTTCTTCTTCTTTTCTCCTTCATCTCCTTCTTTTCTCTCTATCCCCTTCTTTTCTCCTCCTTCTTCTTCTTCTACTTCTTTCTCCTCCTTCTTTCTCCTCCTTCTCCTTCTTCTTTCTCCTTCTTCTTCTTCTTTTCTCCTTCATCTCCTTCTTTTCTCCTCTATCCCCTTCTTTTCTCCTCCTTCTCGTTCTTCTTCTTTTCTTCTTCTTCTTTTCCCCTCTTTTCTTTTCTTCTTCTTCTTTTTCCCTCTTTTCTTTTCTTCTTTTTTTCTCCTCCTTTTTTTCATCCTCCTTCTTCTTCTTTTCTCCTCTCTTCTTTTTTTCTCCTCCTTCTTCTTTTCTCCTCCTTCTTCTTTTTTCTCCTCCTTCTTTTTTTCTCCTCCTTCTTCTTTTTTTCTCCTCCTTCTTCTTCTTTTCTCCTCCTTCTTCTTCTTTTCTCCTCCTTCTTCTTTTCTCCTCCTTCTTTTTCTTTTCTCCTCCTTTTCTTCTTTTCTCCTCCTTTTTCTTTTCTCCTTTTTCTTTTCTCCTCCTTCTTCTTTCTCCTTCTTCTTTTTCTTTCTCCTTCTTCTTTCTCCTCCTTCTTCTTTCTCCTCCTTCTTCTTCTTTCTCCTCCTTCTTCTTTCTCCTCCTTCTTCTTCTTTCTCCTCCTTCTTCTTCTTTCTCCTTCTTCTTCTTCTTTCTCCTCCTTCTTCTTCTTCTTTCTCCTTCTTCTTCTTCTTTCTCCTTCTTCTTTTTCTTCTTTCTCCTTCTTTTTCTTCTTTCTCCTTCATCATCTTCTCCTTCTTCTTTCTCCTTCTTCTTCTTCTTCTCCTTCTTTCTCCTTCTTCTTTCTCCTCCTTTTTCTTCTTCTTCCTTTCTCCTCCTTTTCTTCTCCTCCTCCTCCTTTTCTTCTCCTCCTCCTCCTTTTCTTCTCCTCCTCCTCCTTTTCTTCTCCTCCTCCTCCTTTTCTTCTCCTCCTCCTCCTTTTCTTCTCCTCCTCCTCCTTTTCTTCTTCTCCTCCTCCTCCTTTTCTCTTCTCCTCCGCCTCCTTTTCTCTTCTCCTCCGCCTCCTTTTCTCTTCTCCTCCGCCTCCTTTTCTCTTCTCCTCCGCCTCCTTTTCTCTTCTCCTCCGCCTCCTTCTTCTTCTCCTCCTCCTCTTTTTCTTCTTCTTCTACTCTTCCTCCTCCTCCTACTTTTTCTACGCCTCGTCTTCCACCTCCTCATCCACCTGCCCCTCCTCCTCCTCATTTCCTTCTCTTTCTCCTCTTTCTCTTCTTTCATCTTCATTTCATCTATTCCCTCGTACAACCTGTTTTCCTACACATCTCCCTTACCTTCATTTTTCTTCGTCTCTTCTTCTTCTTCTTCTTGCTCCCTTTCTTCTCACGTCTTTTGCTCTCTCCCGTGCGTCTTATCTCCCTCGTTTATCATGTACTACCTCATGTCCTATCGTTCCATAACTTCCGTTATCGCTTTCTCCTTCTCCTCCTCCTTTGTAATTACTCACGTATCTTCTCTTATCACTCATCTCTTTCAACCTAATCCTTCATCTTACCCTTCTCGTAATTCTTTGCGTTTATTTTTCGTTCACTCTGCCCTTATTTTGTGTTGATGTGTTTTTTTTTTTATCTTCGTCGTTTTCTTTGGTAATGTTGATGTCTCCTCTCCTTTCCTTTCGTTCGTTTATTTATTCGTTCGTTCGTTCGTTCGTTTTCGGATGTTTTTATCTTTTTTTCGGTTATAGTTATTCGCTTGCCGTCTCCTTCCGCGTTCATTTTTTTTTTATTCGTCGTTTTCTTTGGAAATGTTGATGTCACATCTCCTTTCATTCATTCATTCATTCATTCGTTCATTCATTCATTCATTCACGGATATTTTTATTTTTGTTATATTTATTCCTCTCCCCTTCTCCCTCTCTCTCTCATTTTCGTTCTTTCTCTTTCTATTTTTTGTTTGTCTGTTTGTTTGTCTGCCTCTCTGTCTGTTATTTACTTCATTCTTTCTCTCTATCTTTTCTCCTTTCTCTTTCTCCCTCTGTTTCTCTCCTTTCTCTCTCCTCTCTCCCTCCTGCCCTCGTTCTCTTTTCTTTATCCCTCATTCTGTCTTCTTCCCCTTGTCTGTCTCCCTGTCTGTCTGTCTGCCAGTCTGTCAGTCTGTCAGTCTGTCTGTCCGTTTCTGTCTGTCTCTCTCTCTGTCTCTGTCTCTCTGTCTCTCTTTATGTCTGTCTGTCTGTCTGTCAGTCTGTCTGTCTGCCAGTCTGTCAGTCTGTCAGTCTGTCTGTCCGTTTCTGTCTGTTTCTCTCTCTGTTTCTCTCTCTCTGTTTCTCTCTCTCTGTTTCTCTCTCTCTGTTTCTCTCTCTCTGTTTCTCTCTCTCTGTTTCTCTCTCTCTGTTTCTCTCTCTCTGTTTCTCTCTCTCTGTTTCTCTCTCTCTCTCTCTCTCTCTCTCTCTCTCTCTCTCTCTCTCTCTCTCTCTCTCTCTCTCTCTCTCTCTCTCTCTCTCTCTCTCTCTCTCTCTCTCTCTCTCTCTCTCTCTCTCTCTCTCTCTCTCTCTCTCTCTCTCTCTCTCTCTCTCTCTCTCTCTCTCTCTCTCTCTCTCTCTCTCTCTCTCTCTCTCTCTTCCCCCCTCTCTCTTCCCCCTCTCTCTCTTCCCCCCTCTCTCTCTTCCCCCCTCTCTCTCTTCCCCCCCCCTCTCTCTCTCTTCCCCGTCTCTTTTTCTCTTTTTCCTATGAATCCTTCATTCTTTGCCTTCTTTCTTATCTCTCCCTCTTCTCTACAGTAACTTCCAATTACCTCGTCCATTTCCTTGACCAATTATCAACCTATTTTCCTACTTAACGTCTCGACCTTTCCACCTTCACACATTCATACATTCATGCATAGCATACATGAATACATACTTACATCCATGCACACATACATGCATGACTATAAATTCATGCATATATAGATGTATATATGCATATATTGAAACGTGCATACATGGAAACGTACATACATGGAAACGTGTATACATGGAAACATGCATACATGGAAACATGCATACATGGAAACATGTATACATGGAAACATACATGGAAACGTGTATACATCGAAAACGTGCATACATGGAAACGTGCATACATGGAAACGTGCATACATAGAAACGTGCATACATGGAAACGTGCATACATGGAAACGTGCATATATTGAAACGTGCATACATAGAAACGTGCATACATGGAAACGTGCATACATGGAAACGTGCATACATGGAAACATGCATACATGGAAACGTGTATACATGGAAATGTGTATACATGGAAACGTGTATACATAGAAACGTGTATACATGGAAACGTGTATACATGGAAACATGCATACATGGAAACATGTATAGATGGAAACATACATGGAAACGTGTATACATGTATACGTGTATATACAATGAATACATACATGCATACATATATTATACCTTCCTACCTGCCTACGTGCATATACACATGCACACACACCGACACCCCCATACAGATACATACATACATAAGAACATACACACATACATACATATATACATACATGCACACATACACACATACATAAATACATAAATACATTCACACAGACATGCATACATACATACCTACATAGATGCATATATGCATATACATGCAAGCTTACTGTATACACAGAGAACTGCTCGTTCATGACACCTGGAATCCTGGAATCTCTGAGGGAATCACCCTCATCCAACATCTGAGAAACTGCTTCTATTCACATGGTTTCGTCTGTAAAACAAAGAGCATTTTACTACGGCTTCCCAAGACCTCCCAGGGTCCATTGAGGCTTAGGTTAACCAATAAACATATTTACATAAATGATATCATTACCTTCGTCGAATGCGCCAGTGGAGATCAATGTTTATATGTTCTCGTTATTCTATGTTGTTTTTATTTTGTTTTATTTTCTTATTTTTATTTATTTTTTTTTTTTTTTTTTTTTTTTTTTTTTTTTTTTTTTTTCTCTTAGGGTCTGTGGCGTGATGAAGCTATCTTCTAGGGGAAATTGGGTAATGGAGAACGAGGAAATTGGGGGAATGAGGGGGATTTTTCGAAGGATTTCCGGGTATACATTCAACATGGATGCAGACCAGTGTTCACATCAATGGGTTCTGATTAAAAAAAAAAAAAAAAAAAAAAAAAAAAAAAAAAAAAAAAAAAAAAATTGTGTTTAATGAAAGCGTCTTGCGATACACATAATTTAATAGAATAACCTGACGACAGCAAGAGAGAGGACCAACAAGTACGGAAGGATTTAACCGAAATAGATTATCTACTTAACCAAGGGGATGCCAAGGATATGAATAAAATCGACTGGCGCCAAACAGATTAAAGGGAAAAGTGCCACACGGTATGCAAGTGGTTTAAGCTTCTTGCAACAACTGGAGACCAATTTAGAGCAATAAGGGGTTATCACACTGGGCTATTTTACCTACAACCTCCGATTAGTCGGCGGTACCGCCCACCTCCAGAACATTTTCCGTCGGAAAATCACTATATATGTTTCGAGCAATAAGGGGTCACTGGGTTATTTTACCTACAACCTCAATGGGGTTAACACTCTCGGCTATTTCCCCTAGAAACCCAAAGGGGTTATCATACTAGGCTATCTTCGCTACAACCTCAAAGGGGCTATCACACTGGGCTATTTTCCCTAGAACCCCCAAAGGGGCTATCACACTGGGCTATGTTCTCTACAACCTCAAAGGGGCTATCACACTGGGCTATTTTCCCTAGAACCCCGAAGGGGTTGTCACACTGGGCTATTTTCCTTACAACCTCAAAGGGGCTATCACACTAGGCTATTTTCCTTACAACCTTAATGGGATTATTACATTGGGCTATTTTCTCCCTACAACCTCGAAGGGGCTATCACACTGGGCTATTTTCTCTACAACCTCAAAGGGGCTATCACACTAGGCTATTTTCCTTACAACCTCAAAGGTGTTATTACACTAGGCTATTTTCCCTAGGATCCCAAAGGGGCTATTACACTAGGCTATTTTCACTACAACCTCAAAGGGGCTATCACATTAGGCTATTTTCACTAACTCAAAGGGGTTATCACACTAGGCGATTTTTCCTACAACCTCCGATTAATCGGCGGTACCGCCCACCTCCAGAACTTTTTTTCGTCGGAAAATCACTATATATGTTTCGATCATAAAGGGGTTATCACACTAGGCGATTTTTCCTACAACCTCCGATAAATCGGCGGTGCCGCCCACCTCTAGAAAATTTTCAGTCGGAAAATCACACTGGCAAATAATTTTTTTATTCTCAGCTAGAATTCATAGATATTTGCTTGATTTTCATTTATTATTATTTATCTGTCAATTCATTATTATTTACAATTTACCTGCTTGCTTATTATTTAACTATATGCGTTTATTTATCTTATTTATTATTATTTATATTATTATAGTTTTATTTATTCATTTTATTTATTATAATATTTTTTTCACATCCGACCTACCGTAGTTATGGACCAAAAGGTCTCCTGTTGGCATGCTCCGCCTTTGTAATCCTTTGTAATATCATTTGATATGCTGGAGGAAGTTTATTTACCTCCAGCATATAAGATTCCTTCCCAAAAGCTGCGGGCTGCAAATCTGCTCCAAAAGTCGAAGGAAAAATAGCCCAATGTGATAACACATGAAGTTCTTGAGCTTCAAATATTCGTTCAAATAAACTTTGAGTTAAAAATCACTGAAAGAGTTGGTAAAGTTTTCGATTGTTGATGCAAAGAAACCAATTGTATATATTTTTTTTATAATTTCTATTTTGTATTTGTTTATTTCTATTATTACTTATTATTTTCATTATTATTTTATTCTATTTTAATTTGCTTATTTCTTTTGATTTTAGTTAATAATTTTGTTCTTAATCTTATTTATTTTATTTTTTTATAATTTATTATCTATTAACATTTAATTGATTTTTCTCGTATTATTTTGCATTGTATTATTCTTTTTATATAATCTATCTAATTTTGTTTATTTTTTATTTACTTATTTTCACTTTATGTGGTCTTATTTCATAGAATCTTATTCTATTTGATTTGATTAGTAGTAGTGCTAATCTATTTCATTTTGTGTATATTATTTTGTTTTGTATAGTTCTAATTATCTAATCTTCTTCATTTTGTATTCTATTTACTTTATTCTATTTTGTTTTATTTCATTTCATAGCATCTTATTTTACTTTACTTGATTATTATTATAATTATTTTTTCAATAATGACAGGTTCAAGGTAGAGCGTACAGCCCATTTTCTTACTTGTATTTTACAATTTCATTGATTGATTCGTTGATTGATTGACTAATTGAGTGACAATGCAATCAAACAAACCTCAAGCAAAGAAAGCCTCCTTCTGCTGAATAGAGTTTGTGTATATTTCTTCAAATGAGCATTTTTTATGACCATATATATATATATATATATATATATATATATATATATATATATATATATTATATATATATATTATATATATATATGCTAATAAGAACACGGTTGCGTGTGTTCACTTATGCAAAGTAGACCACTTGGAATAAATAAACTAACGAAGCCGAGCACTTTCGTATAATACATCTTCAGTGCACTATATTTAATATACTAAAGCGATCTGCTTCGTTTTTTTCTTTTTTCCAAGTGGTCTTCTTTGCATATATATATGTATGTATAATTATTGGGTAAAGTCTTTCTCGTAAACAATCTTTGTTGAATGCTAAAGCACAAGTGGCGTCCATGATTTGAAGAGGACATTTTTATAACTTTCTATATCTTTTTTCTTCGAAGTTCAAGCTTTGGAGGAAGATATAAAAGGTTTCAGAATGTAGATCCATTTATACCAACAGCTGTTTCAACCATTACATATGGTCATCTTCAGGGTAATACAATGTACAATAAAGATTACAAGGGTATATAGATTGAGATAGATGTGGCTGGGAGTGGTAACTCGGACGGTGGATTTCTTTGTCCCATCCATCCAAGGATTATGTCCCACGATGGAGATTTTGTCTCACTTAGTGCGACGATACCGTTGGATTTATTTCCCGTGGTGACGGTCTAACGGTGGTATTCTTAAAAAATGTTCTTTCCCTTCCAATGATTTTCTATAAGATTTACACAAGGAAAGATTTTTTTCTAAGAATACCACCCTAAGATTCTTACGATGATATTCTTAAGGAAAAAAATCTTTCCTTACCAAGTATTTATATATCAGATTTATATAAGGAAAGATTCATACAAGGAAAGATTTTTTTTTTTAAGAATACCTAAGTTTCCCGCAAGAGGTGAGGACGTAATCCAAGGATAACTGGACATTTAAAACAGGTTTTTGTAGAGTGATTCTCACTGCCCCAGAAATTAGCAAACGTCCGTAATTGTCGTCACAGTGAATTGTTTCTGTGTTCCTAATGAGGTCTTGTGAAGGCGGCTTCTTATCGTGGGCATCGATATAATGTTGATAGATGGCTCAGTTATTTCGATGGGCTTTCAATCTGTTATCTAAGGTCGTCATCGTTAGACCGACGTAGCTTACATCGAGAGGCTTGCATACCTCTTCTGAGCTTGAAAATTGATAAACTACACAGATTTTCGACTCCTTACGCTTACAGGGCGACTAAATACTCTCAGTGAAACCATCTCGCAGGGCTTCTTAGGTTAGA
>NC_134820.1:21270304-21275304 GCF_046742065.1 Oratosquilla oratoria | reverse complement strand
GATGGTGAGAAAAATGGTGAATATATGGTGGTGATGGTGGAGGAGGAGGAGATGGTGAAGGTGGTGTAGAGGGTGTAATGGTGATGGTGATGGTGATGATGGTGATACTATTGAAGTAATAGGAACACTAACAATGAAAGTAGTTTCAATAGTTGCAGTAGTTGTAATAGTAACTGCAGGCTATCGTCATAGTAGGCGAAGCAGTAGTAACGGCAGAAGCAGTAGTCGTAGTAGTAGTAGTACAGTAGCTGTAGTATTAATACTGGTATTAGTATTCGGTATTGCTGGTATTGTTGATAATCATGATAGCATAGCTTATCAAATCAACGTACAAAAAAATTTTTTTTTTACTGAAACAGGTAATTAAACTTGAAAGAAGAGATGGCGGATGTGTGTGTGTGTGTACGTGCGTGTGTGCGGGAGTACGTTCGTGTGTAATTCACCATGGTCTTAGATCACGTGCTGGACTCGTGCTCGACAGCTATTACCCTCCCGGAAGAGAGCTCAGAGTTCATATATATGATCGATCTATGGGTGATACTGTGACCTTACACGCACACACACCCAACTCCCCGCCCACGAGAGTTGGAGTAACGACTCGCAGCGTAGCGATACTGAAATTATTTCAGCCCTGGGCGGGATTCGAACCCGGAGCGCCGCAGTGGCGGCCTGGAACTCTAACCACCGTGTGTGTGTGTGTGTGTGTGTGTGTGTGTGTGTGTGTGTGTGTGTGTGTGTGTGTGTGTGTGTGTGTGTGTGTGTGTGTGTGTGTGTGTGTGTATTTTCCTACATGTCTACTTGCTCTTCTTGTCTGTTTCTCTTGTTCAAATTAACATTTCTTATCCATGTCTAGAACCGACAGAAAACTATAATCAATTCTCGAGTGACCATTTGTCCAGATCTAGAAGATTCTGTTTAGGTAAAGATGGATCACTAGCTTACGATTAGGAGAACAAAACATACATGAAAAAAAAAAAAAAAAAATCACTGTATTGACATTGAAACAGCTTATGTCCTTTTCCCTTCAATAAAATCGTCTGGCGATAGGCAGACCTATAGTATATCGCCATTGTGAGAGATTTAATCAAATTTCCCGTTGTCTATAGCGTGTACTGGTAAGCGTACTGGTCTTGCATTTGCTAAATTATGGGTTCGAATCCTGCACTCCTTTCCCATTTCCAGCAATGACAAATACCTGCTCCAATAGTTCCCAAAGCGTATAGGGCAAAGGTGACGCTCAGCAGCTACTCAGTGTCTCCTTGCGTAGGCTCCTCATTAGAGTGATATTCTCTGGAAGATTGAAATCTTGATCTTCATTTCACTGAATAAAATCATATGACGGCAGGACTGAAAGGGGTGACTACTGTGGCGCATTGGTTTAGACCTCTGTGAGCTCAGATTCGTTGTTTACGTTATGATCTACACTGCAGAGTTGCCAAGTAATCGATCGCGATCGATTAGTTGATCACAAGTCTGTTTTAAGTCGATCACAAGCCTGTTTTAAGTCGATCACACTACTGTATCTATTAAAAGTTCGTCCTTCAGAAGTTGTCATGCAAATAGATGGAATAGTATATCCAAGTAATTGAATTGTTATATAATAGTATATATCATTATATATACTTGAATTATTATCTTTCTCTTTTCTGAGAATAAGTTGTATTTATATTTATAATGATGGACGTGTTTGTAAAACATACAATTATCTATAAAGACAGACTACGCCTATATAGGCTGGTAGATCATATCAAGGTAATTGTAGAAAAAGTAGATTATCTCTCATAAAAGTTCGTCTACCCTTATCTACACTATGTATCACAGGCGATGAACATAAACCGTACGAGAATTACTACAACCTAAATCGTCACCTTTGCCCCAAGTGCCCGGACACACAGGCCACATGGCACTCGCCCTTA
This sequence comes from Oratosquilla oratoria, assembly GCF_046742065.1. Lineage (NCBI taxonomy): Eukaryota > Metazoa > Arthropoda > Malacostraca > Stomatopoda > Squillidae > Oratosquilla > Oratosquilla oratoria. The sequence continues at coordinate 21,273,388 of NC_134820.1, read as the reverse complement.
ACCCGTAGACTCGAGCCAAGGTGCCACACGGGATCACCGAGCCTGAAACCAATGCTCCACAGCATCAGGCTAAGTTCGCTGCAAAATGCAATGAACGACAATTCAAGCAAATGCGATAAAGTAACCTCAGCTTTGAATTTGATTAATGTTTTTTCAGACAATTTTGGTAAACACAACGTCAATGATACTGGCAATTAATAAAGTAATATATTTCACAAGTAAAATGATATTTTGTATGAATATTGATGAAATGCATTTACTCGCATACTGTATTGTACATCTGATTTCTAATAATCTGACACAAAATACAGTGATATTTAACCCCCCCTTTGATGTCCAATGGCTTCCTGAATGATATTACTTGGCTTTGGGCAGAATAAAACTATAGTTTATATAACTTTAACGATTTGTGTTCGTTTGGGATTGGAGACTAATATCTCCTTGATTTTTTTTTTATGTATGCATATATTTTTTATTTCTTTATTATCATATTTTTTCTTTGTTCTTCTTTCTTTTCTTCGGCCTTTTGATAGTTATCTCGTTGTAGTATCTTTGGAGTGAGTCTGTAAGGAAAAGAAGCGCTGGCTATTGCAAAATATCATCACTAAATAAGATAGTAACTCTCAGATGACCTTATCTGACCTGTCTCATGATAAACTTGCAGGTCAGTCTCTCTGTCGCTCAGTCTTTACTAGTTTTCCTTTTGAGACTGACCATGACCTTATCTGACCTATCTCCAGATAGACTTGCAGGTCAGTCTCTCTATCGCTCAGTCTTTACTAGTTTTCCTTTTGAGACTGACCATGACCTTATCTGACCTGTCTCTTGATATGCTTGCAGGTCAGTCTCTCTGTCCCTCAGTCTTTACTAGTTTTCCTTTTGAGACTGACCATGACCTTATCTGACCTGTCTCATGATAGACTTGCAGGTCAGTGTCTCTGTCGCTCAGTCTTTACTAGTTTTCCTTTTGAGACTGACCATGACCTTATCTGACCTGTCTCCTGATAGACTTGCAGGTCAGTCTCTCTGTCGCTCAGTCTTTACTAGTTTTGCTCATGAGACTGACCATGAATTTCTTAAGTTATGAAACTCTGACTTTAGCTTGCTAGGCCTATCTAGTCTTAAGGTGGCGGCACACTACGCATTTCTCGCTAGCATGCTACTTGCTTTTGCTATTTCTTTTGAGTAGAAACGACTTCGGTTGCGATTTTTTGTCTTTCAGTTTCCAAATGTCAAATTACTTTTGCGTCATAGAATGAAAAGCCGAATGACGAACTAAGAGAAGTTAAACCTAGAATGCGAATGTTAAGGGCCATTTACACGGTCCAACAGTTTGACAAACCCGGTTTGTCAGACAAGTGTTTGAAGTGATGTTTGACCGTGTGAATGGGGTATTTGGTTGTCAAACCCGTTTGTCGAACGTGTTTGACAACCAAATACCCTATTCACACGGTCAAACATCACTTCAAACACTTGTTTGACAAACCGGGTTTGTCAAACCGTATGGCCGTCTAAATGCCCCTTTAGACATATGGTTGAGATGTTCTTAGGGAAGTCTAGAATATCGTAACCGAAGTCGTTTCTAGTCAAACCAAGTAGCAAAAGTGAGTAGCATGCTAGTCTAGTGTGCCATCACATTTTAGCTTTAGAAACTGCTAGAGCTTTTGGCAGGTTAGCTTTGAAGCTTCTAGCCTGACCTCTCACCAATTTGAGGTCACGATCACCGTAGAAAAAATTTAATTATGTTATTAAAGAAACCTATTCCAATTGGCTAATTTCAAACGAATAAAGTCGTTCATCATTGGCATGATCAAATTTATATCTTTCTTGAGCTTTTTCCGAGTGTCATGTTAAAGAACAGAAGTGATGTGAATATTATAGTTGAATGTATAATTATAGTAATCTTCGGGGTGATTCTTTCACTCGTACACTATAGACGTACACACACACACACACACACACACACACACACACACACACACACACACACACACACACACACACACACACACATATATATATATATAATATATATGTATATATATATATAATGTGTGTGTGTATGTATATACACACACTCTACTGTTCTGTAACATAGGTACCTTCCCACGCACAATCATGAACGCGCGCGTGCACACACACACACACACACACACACACACACACACACACACACACACACACACACACACACACACACACACACACACACACACACACACACACACACACACACACACACACACACAAACCGAAGGCTCCCATGGATGTAAACAATAGCATCTTGTTTCTAATTATCAGCTGATGCAAGACGGGAGCGCGTTGCGTCATAGGACCGGACGCCTCAGGAAGATCAAAGGCCCGGGAGCTTCTGGTAGTGTACTTGTGCATTGCGGAAGGGGGGAGGGGCGTAAAGCATAAATGAAAACGAGAAATGATGTTGAAAACGAGATAAAGGAACTGATGTTTTGGCTAATGAATGGTTTTAGCGAATATACTAGTGTATGAAACAAGTAAGTAGACAAACAGATAAACAAATGAATAGATTAATGAAAAATAATGAATAAATAGAATAGGTAAATAGATAAATGAATGAATTAATGAATAAGTAAATAGATAAAAAATAAAGAAATACATAAATATATAAATAAATCATGATAGATAATAGATTATGAAAATGAATGAGTAGTTAATAGATAATCATAGTAAAAATAAATGAATACATAGATAAGTATAGATTAATCAAATAAATAAACAAATAATGAAATAATAAATGAATAGATAGATAAATAAAAAAAAGTAATCAAATACACAAGTACATAAATGAAAATAAAAAAGATAAACGAATTGATAAAAAGATAAATCAATGAATAGATAAACTAATAGATGAATATATAGATAAATAGAATAGATATGATAAAACAGTATAAAAGGCAAGGTTAGTAGACTGCTATAAATCAATAAATAAACTAATAGATAAATAGATAAATACATACATACATATACCAAGGCTTTTCCCCCTTACAAGGGAGGTAGCCAAAAAGGAAAGGCATAAAATCATTTCCACCATTTCATCCCTGAATA
>NC_134820.1:21262804-21265304 GCF_046742065.1 Oratosquilla oratoria | reverse complement strand
TTCTATGCCTTTTTCTTTTTGGCGACCCCCCGTGTAGGGGGAAAAAGCCTTTGGTATATGTATGTATGTATATACAATAATTTTACAATGGTGAATTATAAGGTTGGTTTAGAGAGAGAGAGAGAGAGAGAGAGAGAGAGAGAGAGAGAGGGAGAGGGAGAGACACACACATGTATACAGATATATATATGACCCGTGCGTCGATTATCGACGCACGGGTCAGGGTTCGTATCCCATAGCGGAGCTTCTGAAAATGTTCAATCTGTCTTAAACATACCCAACTTGTCGGAGGGCTCGCCTAATACGGGATTAGATGAAATTGAGACTAGATCTTCCAATGTTACGTGAAGCGTGGTCGGGGACTAGTACAGTCCTTTTGAACCATCACCATGTAGCATGGTTACTAGCGTCTTGGCCTCGAGATATATATATTTACATATATATATATATACATATATATATGTATATGTATACATATATATATATATATATAATATATATATATTTTTTTTTGCAGAAACCACCGGGAAATTGAAAAAACAGATACCGAACGTTTTCGTCTATTTAGACATGTTCAAAGGTTCGTACCTTTGAAAATGTCTAAATAGACGAAAACGTTCGGTATCTGATTTTTCAATTTCCCGGTGGTTTCTGCAAAAATATTTTATCACGTGTGTTTTGTGATTTCTTTGCATATATATATAAATTATATATATATATGTATCACAGATGTTCAAACAATGATTAATCTCACTATTCTGTGACCTACGATATTTCTGACAGTATATTTGCTCATCGTTGTACACTTCAATTTCTGGATTGTGAGGCATATGACTGTGCAAATGCAAATCTCCGCGTGCTCTTCTTTGTCTGATAACCATATTTGGTCGCAGACTACTTTCACTCAAAGACACCTAAGGTAATAACTTTTATAAATTTAGGGTAAGATGATGATGATGATGATGGTGATGATGATGATGATGATGATGATGATGATGATGATGATGATGATAAAACAAATTAATTATCTGGCAACCGTCAGTTCAAGAAATATTTTGTAAAAAGAAAAAAAATGACGTTATGCCACACCAGCCCTGCAGGTTGGCATTTGGTTCCCGGACTGACTTGAGAGGAGACCTGGCAGAGAAAGAGACAGAGATAGAGACAGAGAGAGTTTGTCTGAAAAAATACGTTATGCCACACCAGCCCTGCAGGCTGGCATTCAGTTCCCGGACTGACTTAAGAGGAGACCTAACAACCGGTGACTACGCCTATCATGCACTATCTAGAAATCAGTCCAACATTTCTCTCCTAAGACATTTATAGGAGAGCCTAAGGACCGTTGCCACCATCTGCAGGGCTGCGGGATTCTCATCAGTAAAACTTGAGATAGAGAGAGATAAAGAGAGAAATAGAGATATAACAAAGAGATAGAGAGACAGAGATAGACAGAGAAAGAGGCAGATAGAGATAAAGACGGATATAGAGGCAAACAGATGCAGAGACAAAGAGATAGAGACATAGACAGAGGGAGATAGAGATAGAGACAGAGAGACAGAGATAGAGACAGAGGGAGAGGGAGATGGAAACAGAGTGAGATGGACACAGTTGGAGATGGGCACAGTTGGAGATGGAGAGAGAGGGAGATGGAGAGAGAGGGAGATGGAGAGAGAGGGAGATGGAGAGAGAGGGAGATAGAGACAGATGTATAGAGAGAGATGGGCAGAGATAGAGACAGAGAAAGAGGTGAGATAGAGCGGGGTATAGTGAGAGATAGAGATGGAGACAGAGGGAGATAGAGACAGAGACAAAGATAGAAACAGATGTATAGAGAGAGATATAGACAGAGATAGACAGAGAAAGACGCCAAGAGAGATAGAGACAGAGAGTCAGAGAAAGATAAAGACAGGTATAGTGAGAGATAGAGATAGAGACAGAGGGAGATAGAGACAGAGGGAGATAGAGACAGAGGCAAAGGCTAAGAGACATAGAGCCAGAGAGACAGAGATAGATAGAGATAAATATAGAGAGAGATAGAGACATAGACAGAGATAGAGGCAGATATATATAGAGAGACAGAGAGAGATAGACAGAGAAAGATTGAGACAGATGTAGATATATATATATATATATATATATATATATATATATATAAAAATAAATATATATATATATATTATATATATATATATATATAGAGAGAGAGAGACAGAGAGAGATAGCCAGAGAGATAGATGCAGCGAGATATAGACAAATAGAGATAGAGATGGATAAATACAGAGACAGATAAAGATAAAGATAGAGACAAAGATAGAGATAGAGATAAAGATAGAGAGGTAGAGATAGAGATAAAGATAGAGAGGTAGATATAGAGATAGAAAGAGACAGAGACAGGGACAGGCGAAGACAGAGATGGAGACAAAGTGAAACTAATATATATATATATATATATATATATATATATATATATACAGTATATATATATATATGTATGTATATG
>NC_134820.1:21250304-21257804 GCF_046742065.1 Oratosquilla oratoria | reverse complement strand
GTGGAGTCCTGTACATTCGGTGGAATCATGCGGGTTCGGTGGAATACTGTAGATCCGGTGGAGTCGTCTAGAGCTGGTGGATTCCTGCCGAAGACGCCTGTGGCCGAAGGCTGAGCCCCCCTGCTAAGCAGAGACTGGCGCAGCCGGTGGGTCGTCATAATATTTATACGCTAGTATCAACCTGCCTACCTACCTAGCTACCTGCCTATGGTGTGCATCACGCTTTCCATGTCAACTGGTACTCTTGAAGACTTGTTCGGGGAATCCTTCGGGAGACTTCAATGACTCCAACGAAAGATTTCAAAGCTGAATAGCCGTGGAATTCCCATGGATCCTGTGCATCGTGCTTTCCATGTTCATAGGTGCTCTTTCAGACTTCTTTAAGACTACTTTGAAGACTCCTTTGGAAACTCCTTCGGGAGACTTTGAAGACTCCTTCGGGAGAATTTGAAGAATCCTTCGGGAGACTTTGTACGGAACAGGAGGAAATGTTACATGGAACATATTATATGGAATAGGAAGGTATGTTGTATGGAATAGGAGGAAATATTGCATGGAACAAGGAAATGTTGCATGGAACAGGAGGAAATGTTGCATGTCACAGGAGCAAATGTTGCATAGAACAGAAGGAAATATTGCATGGAACAGGGATGTACGGAATAGGAGGAAATATTGCATGGAACAAGGAAATGTTGCATGGAACTGGAGGAAATGTTACATGAAACAGGAGGAATGCTACATGGAACAGGAGGAAATGTTGCATGTCACAGGAGGAAATGTTGCATGTCACAGGAGGAAATGTTGCATGAAACAGGAGGAAATGTTGCATGTAACAGGAGGAAATGTTGCATGGAATTGGGAGGTATATTGTATGGAACAGGAGGAAATGTTGCATGTAACAGGAGGAAATGTTGCATGTAACAGGAGGAAATGTTGCATGAAACAGGAGGAAATGTTGCATAGAACAGGGGGACAGCTCGCAAATGACCAAGAGACAAGCTTACATAGGACAATTGGGAAGACTGTATACGACAATGGAGAAAGTAACGTTGGGGCAAGAGAGGCGTTGCACAAAGCAGAGGGAAAAAACTTGCAAGACGCAAAGGGAAAGTTGCAGAGGGCAAAGGAATAAAAAAAAAATTGCATCGTGTCGAGAGGAAGAATGTTGCAAGGGACATAGCGTTGCATGAAATGATAAAATGGGGGCATGTGGTTGAAGGAGGACATATATCGTAATGATTAGAACATAAGAATGGAGTAGACCTAACGAGACCATAAGGCCTACACTAGGTAGTTAGCCACGCTGTTGGTATATCAATTCTTACCTATTTCCTTCTTAAAGCTAAATTTGTCCAATTACTACGAGTGCTGCCCTGCTGTGTGGACTCAAATGGAGTTAAATAGTTTAATGGGGCAATGTAGAATAGTTGTGTATGAAGATAAAAAAATGTAAAGGGGAAGGAAATGACATTAAAGACAAAGGGCATTGCTATATGTGACACGAAAATAAACAAATAAATAGATAAATAAATGAATGATTAGATAAAGTAAAAGTAAATAGATATATAGATAACTATAAGTAATATAGAAATGAATGAATGAATGAAAAAAATTGTAATTAGTAATGATATATGATAAATGATAAATAATAGTTAATAAATAATGACTAATAGAAATAGATAATAAACAATAAGTGACGTGATTAATGATAAATGGTAAATAAATGGTATATAACAAATAAATAACAGATGAATAATTCAACTATAAACAATACACATACAGATAAATTGATGAATAAATTGATAGATGATTATATAGATAGATAAATAGGTGAATAAATGAATAGGATATTGCATGGAAGATGGAAACAGCTTCAGATAATTAAGAGAGAAGGCGGAATGTCTTAAAGTGAATATTATAAATTATTGTTATTTATATGTTTATCAAACATTTATCATTATCTATTTATTTCATTTATTTGTTTAGTTATTTGTTTATTTGCTTGTTTATTTGTTCCTTTTTCTTTTTTCGCATCCGACCTAGTTATGGACCAAAAGGTCTCCTGTCGGCATGCTCCTTTGTCATACTTTGTGAAAATAAAGACAAATGTAAGGACACAGTTAAGGAATATACAAAGGGCGATGACAAAGAGTGCAGAGTGATCAAGACTTCAAGGGCTTTAACAAAGATGAAGTACGCAAGGTCATCATATTAAGACACCAGGGCAGGACTCTTAGTAATGTATTTAAATTTAGGTTAAAAAAAGATAAGAACTAGTTTACTAACAGAGTAGTTAATGAATGGAATAAACTTTGCAACCATGTCAAGAACACTGAAACAATCGGTTATTAAAAGATAAGGATAATAGATGTAAAGGGACATGGAACTAACTAGTGTAGGCCTTATGGTCTCTTGTCGTCTCCTTCATTCTTATAGTCTTAGGTGGTAAGTGACATGGAACTGACTAGTGTAGGCCTTATGGTCTCATGTGGTCTCCTCCATTCATGTAGTCTTAGGTGGTAAGTTACATGGAACTGACTAGTGTAGGCCTTATGGTCTCTTGTCGTCTCCTCCATTCCTATGATCTTAGGAGATGAGCCACGGGATAAGGGGGAATGTTGAACAGGATGAAGAACACAAGCGGAAGAACATTTCCGATGAACAAGGAGAACATTCAATGCAGAGCATAAGCAATGGCGGTGTCAAGATGATATACTTAAAGACGAGCAATATTGACTCACGCAAAGGGGCGAGAAACAATGTTGCAAGAAACAATGTTGCAGGGAAACATTGTTGCAGGGAAATTTGCTTTCCATAACAGGAACAGGGGGAGGGGAAGGACAAGAACAAGGAATAAAACATTAACACTGATGTTAACATAGACATGAACATTAGCATAAACACTAACATTAACATTAACATCAACATTAACACTAACATTAACACGAGCATTAACATTGATATCAACATTAACCAACACTAACATTAACAAACATGAACATTAGCATAAACACTAACATTAACATTAACATTAACATTAACACTAACAGTGACCTTATCACAGACATTAACATTGGCATTAACATGATCATTAATATTAACATTATGATTGAAATTAACATTAACACTTATACTAACATTGACATTAATGTTGGCATTAACGTTGGCACTAACATTAGCATTAACATGAACAATAAGATTAACATTAACTAACAAGAACATTAACATCAACATCAACATCAACATTATCAACAGGAACAGAAACAACAGCAGCAGCAGCATTAGCAACAACTGGTAAATCAGTAGTTGTAGCAACAGAAGAAAGAGGAGGAAGATAACGAAGAAAAGGAACAAGAACAAGAACAAGATGAACAGGGACAAAAGGGAACAAGAACACCAACAACCTAAACGAAGGTCCGAATCAGGGACACAAAGTTGTTGTAGTTCTTGTTGTAGTCCAAGATAAAACACAACAGATCTACAAATGCCCTGTTGTAGTTGCAGATGTTGCAAGAGGAACGTTTGCATATTTTGTGTTTTATTCAGGTGCGCGTGTGACGTTGCATCGGACGAGGTACAAGGCAATGGGATTGCATGAGGAAGTTGCAGGTTGCAAGGTTGCATGAGGAAGTTGCATGTTGCATGAGGAAGTTGCAGGTTGCAAGGTTGCACGAGGAAGTTGCAGGTTGCAAGGTTGCAGGAGGAAGTTGCAGGTTGCAAGGTTACGTGAGGAAGTTGCAGGGTTGCATGAGAAAGTTGCAAGGTTGCATGAGGAAGTTGCAGGTTGCAAGGTTGCATGAGGAAGTTGCAGGTTGCAAGGTTGCATGAGGAAGTTGCAGGTTGCAAGGTTGCATGAGGAAGCTGCAGGTTGCAAGGTTGCATGGGGAAGCTGCAGGTTGCAAGGTTGCAGTCCTCCAGCGCCTTAGTCAACACCTACAGGTTGCTGCAACCTCCTAACATAGCTATTTCAGGATCTGACTTATGTCGTAGAAGACATGTTCAGTGTTTATAATTGTTATGTTTATTTTGTCTAGATTCTAGATTGTAGGCGATATAGATGGAAGACAGGCTGAGAGGAAAGACGGGAGTTGGTGTGGGGGGGAGGAGAGAAAGAGGAGGAAGGAAGGAAAAAAGAGGAAGAGAGAGAGAGGGAGTGGAGGAATGTGAACAAGAGGGTGAGGAGGAGGGAGAAAAGGAAGAATGGAAGATGGAAAGAAAGGAGGAAGGGAGAACGACAGCGAGGAAGGGAGGGAGGGAAGGAGGGAGGGAAGGAAGAGAGGGAGGGAGGGAAGCAAAGAGGAAAGGAGATAGGGAGTGAAGGAGGGAGGGAGGGAATGAGGGAGGGAAGGAATGAGGGAGGGAGGGGAGGAGTGAGGAAGGGAGGGAGGAGAGGAATGAGGAAGAGAGGGAGGGGAGGAATGAGGAAGGGAGGGAGGGGAGGAATGAGGGAGGGAGGGAATGAATGAGGGTGGGAGGGAAGGAAGAGGAGAAGAAGGGAGAGGGAGGGAGGGAAGGAGAGAAGAAAGGAGAGAGGGATAGAGGATGGGAGGGATATATATTATTTTACAGTATTTTATACAAAGTCAAGAACACTTAATATTGGATATTTAGACATATATGCATAATATCCATTCGCATATAACATGTAATTGCCTATACTTGTGCGTTTGCATCTCCTACCTTCCGCTCAGCGCGAACGCGGGCACATACACACAAACACACACACACACACACACACACACACACACACACACACACACACACACACACACACACACACACACACACACACACACACACACACACACACACACACACACACACACACACACACACAAAACATGCATCAGTGTGTGCAAATACGATTCAAGAATTTAAGAAAATTTTGATGCTGAAAGGTACAAAGACGGGTCACTACGAGCATAGCTCCCTTTCCGTATAATACAACTAGGTAAATACAACTAGGTAAAACACACACACACACACACACACACACACACACACACACACACACACACACACACACACACACACACACACACACACACACACTAGTACACGGCTCAACGGCGCAGTGGTAGCGTTATCAACTGCTGCTACAGCGGTCCGAGTTCGAATCCCGCCCAGGGCTGAAATAATTTCAGTATCACTGCGCTGCGAGTCGTTACTCCAACTCTCGTGGGCGGGGAGTTGGTGTGTGTGTGTGCGTGTAAAGTCACACACACACACACACACACACACACACACACACACACACACACACACACACACACACACACACACACACACACACACACACACACACACACAGTCCCCACTGTTCAGTTTCATAATCCAAGACCGTCCTCATCTCTACCCTGCGGTATACCCCGAGGGGCTGACACACGGTTCCGGGACTGAGCCCAAGATTTCATCAATGTCCACTTTCGAACACTTAAAAGAAAACGACAACCGGCGATAGCTCTCCTCCCTTTAGATCACTGTTTCCCAACCCTGGGGAGGCGACCCCAAGTGGGGTCGTCAAGCGTTTTTTCCTGGGGTCGCCAAGACATCTTGCATGTTTTTTTTGTTTTTTTTAATTATATGAATTCAATACAATAACCATGATGATGTTAACTTTGTCTTTCATAACCTTACATTACCTTTCTTACACATATATTTATCATAATTAATCCCTACTTTTTACATTCAACAATTGTCATATATATTAACACGCATACGAATAGATTAGTGCGAGACACTGCTTTAGATTCTTGAAAGAGAAAAATCTTCGAACTCACAGCCGTCCACCTTCTCTTCATGAAAACATCTACATGAAGCCCAGAGGATCGGTGCCGGCTCCCACGAGGCCACGGTCTTCCATCCGATCAGAGAAATGCGGTGGAACAATTGATTAATTGAATGATTGATTGCCAGATATACATTTCACACTGCAAGCCCACACGTAATCTATATGCATCCAGTTCTGTTCGACTGTCTACACTGTTATCAGTTATCATATATTGACACCTCACATATTAGTTTGTGACCCCCACAAAACGCACGTGCACACACGCACACACACACACACACACACACACACACACACACACACACACACACACACACACACACACACACACACACACACACACACACACACATACACATGTATACACAGTATATGTACATATATACAGTACGGGTATTATGTCGCTGTACTGTGTTGTTGGCATTATATTTGTGCACATTCAATACTTTAGGGATTATACTGGCGCCCCTATGGACCAGAGGAATTAGGGATTCGCCTTTTGACTTTTACCATCCCTCGTTTCTGCCGTTTTCTTCATAGATCTCTCCACTTTTTTTTTTCTTTTTTTTTTTTGTCATGCTGGGGGAAAAAGATGTCGCTACTGTGTACCCGTGTTGTGAAATAAGGATTGAGGGGACTGGGCTTCCCCTCTCTATATTAATCATCCGTAAATAGTCAAGGCATACTGTGAATCGGCTACCTCCCTTACAAACTGGATAAAACAATAGTGCGTGCGAAAACTATACACGGATTTAAGAGCAAACTAGACACTGCGAGATACAAAGACGGGACACACGAGCATAACTCCCCTTCCCGTAAGATACAACTGGGTAAATACATGTTTCTTCTACAGGTCCCGATAGCTGAAGCTGGTTCATCACCACCACCTTACCGCGGGTTCGGTGGAGCGAGTGCGGGGAACATTCCTTAGGGTCCCGCCATTGATTAATCTATTCACAATTCTTTTCCACACATTGTTATATATTGTGCTTTCTCTTTACGTGTATCCAGAACTAGTATCACCTTATTTGTTTAGGTTATTCTAGTTATTCCTCTTAGGCGAGTGCGGGGAACATTCCTTAGGGTCCCCGCCATTGATTAATCTATTCACAATTCTTTTCCACACATTGTTATATATTGTGCTTTCTCTTTACGTGTATCCAGAACTAGCATCAACTTATTTGTTTAGGTTATTCTAATTATTCCTCTTAGACTAACCCAGTTTCTGTTTTCCACGCTCACTTTATATATGCGGTGCCTCATTAATTTTTTCCATATATCTAAACCACTTCAGCTATCTTTAGCTCACACTATCAGTCAACTTTCAGAATTCGTTAAACAACTATAATGTGACTCAAACACTTAATATCAAATACAGTACAACTCTGATCCATACAGAAACCTCATCTCAGATATGCTATTCACTTCAGCCTATGATCCGTACAATACTGTGGGCACAATTACTCTTTTATATAACATTTTCTTTGCGCACGTTCACGAGTATCTATTAATCACCACGCCTTTCATTCTACTCAGACATTTATGCCTTTTCATCTCTTTGTATATCCTCTTCCACGTCAACTCCTCCATTCACAGCTACATGTGACCCGAAACCTTAAAGCTCTCACTTTATACATTCAACCTGCCAACATGAACATGCTTTGCAATCTCATACCTTTACTTTTACCTACGTTCAAAATTGCTTCTTC
>NC_134820.1:21232804-21245304 GCF_046742065.1 Oratosquilla oratoria | reverse complement strand
TGTGAACTATGATGCCAAAATTTGCCACTTTACTTGAAATTATTATTCCTTAAATATGGCCAGATTTCTTTGAGTTTTTCGGCTCAAGAAATTGTAAGGAGGAAAAGATAGGGCTTAAAATGAAGAGTGAAGCAAAAAGGGTATTCAAGGATAAATATTGAATTCAGTTTGTGCAAAGTCTCTAATTTCTTTTTTGTTATTTTTCATAATTTTATTTCATCAGAATTGTGGCTTTTGACCTAAGCAGGATATCGTTGTGCCACTAATAAACCTTACATGTGGACAGACTTGGTATAGTTGAATTTTGAGTTTTGTTAAATGCATAAAGACGGGAGATGAACGTGTTTTTGAAATATAGTTCAGGTTTAGAATGATAAATCTTGCAATGTAAACAACCACTCAAATGTACATCCATATGTACAACTATCAAAAGTCGCAAGCGATACAGTGGTTAGGGATTTATACTAGATATGTTATCTACGTGTTCACATAGAAACATTGCAAGTTAGAAATAGTTTCAAGGGTAATGGAGAATTCATGGTTCATACATACTAACATCGTCCTATATAAATATATACATTTGTAACATGTAACGTTATTAGTGCTGGCAGCTGTACATGCAATGGTGGAGAGTGTCTCTGACATTAAGGGAGGTGCTATCGCGACGGAACACACTCTGTTACGTCAAGATACAAAATGATGGACGTCTGTGGTCTATGACATGCTTTGACAAACCAACTGCTCATCTTCCTACCATTAACTTAATTGGAATATACCGGGCTATTACCGAAAGAAATTGCAATGCTCAGTTTCGGCATAACATGTATTGTATGACACAGTTCTAAGTGACGAACCCAGATTCAATTTCGCTATGGCTATTATATTGATTGATTTCTGTGATGATTACATATGTTTGGGCCTTTTGGGAATATATACGCATACAAATATATTTTCGAAACTGCCTTCGCAAACAATAAGCTCCTTCTGAAGGCTTTCGAATATATATTCATACAAGCATATGTATGAATTGCATTTATATACCCACATACACATACATAAACGTACACACACACACACACACACACACACACACACACACACACACACACACACACACATATATATATATGTATATATATATAAATACATCATATATGTATATATATATATATAAAAGATACATATATTATGTATATATATATATATATATATATATGTATATGATTGAAGACCAGAGCTAATTCTGTATCTACTATCTTAGTGATTTTCTCGATTTTCCGAATGGATTGTTTATAACTCGAAGGGAGGTTAAACACAAGGCTTTAGAGTTCCATAGTGTCATTCGATTGAAAAACGTTACACAAAAAAATAAAATACAAGCTTTCGGTTGACTCATACAGCATCTTCAGGCAAGTAAAAATGAACATACAGATCAGTATTTAGATATAGATATATGAAGATACTAGGAGAGGTAGTTTGAAGCTGGACGTTTGGTCAAGGAGGGTAGAGGATTTGTATGAGCTGGACATTAGGTCAAGGAGGGCGGGGCTTCGCAGTAGCGGGTTTTTAGGAGGACATTGGTCAAAGAAGGACGTTCCCTGTTACCATACAGCCTAGATGTGTAGCTGTAAAAAATTAACTGTGTCAGTCTGTATAGTGATGATTGGGGTGTATTGTGAGATGTAAACTCTTTATAAAATATGTAGTTTTTTGTGATTGTTGCACTGTTTAAGTATTTTTGTGTTGTTGACTAGATCTTCCCTGGTAGGAGTTTTATTGTATGCTTGTGTTATGTGTTTGCGTATGCTACCTTCACGTGCATGCATTGTGAGTTTCCTGCTCACAGAGGTAGTGGTAACACCAATGTATGAGGCAATGGGGAGAAGTTTACAACCTTCTTCTGGGCAAATGAACTGGTAAACCACATGCACACACACACACACACACACACACACACACACACACACACACACACACACACACACACACACACACACACACACACATACACGTGTATATATATATATATATATATATATATATATATATATATATATATATATATATATATATATATATATATATATATATATATATATACACCGCTGGATTTTGAACCTCAGGTAGATTCTGTTCCACGAACAGTAATCCTCTCCATGCCCTTCACTCCTGTGCTGCTTCCATCCAGGTTGCTTTATTTATTCCTCTTCTGTCCATCTCTGCATCCACACCGTCCATCCATTTAATTTGAGGTCTCGTTCTGGGTCTTCTTCCAGCCATTCTACCCATCATAACTTGTTTTGGAATTCTATGGTCCTCCATACGCGCCACATGCCCAGCCAATCTCAATTTTGTTCTATTTATAACATCTTTTATAACACACACACACACACACACACACACACACACACACACACACACACACACACACACACACACACACACACACACACACACACACACACACACACACACACACACACACACAGACACACACACACAGACACACACACCACATTATGCACACACACACACACACACATAATGCAACACACACACACACACACACACACACACACACACACACACACACACACACAACACACACACACACACACACACACACTCATAGATATATCCATATATATATATAATGGTCGCCATAAGATAACAGAGAATACGGAGATTATTTGTGGCAGTGAAACAAATATATGTTTTTTTACTTTCAACTAGTTTCTTGTGATCCCCACCATTTTTCAAAATTGACGCTGGATTCTGGGACACATTTTATATACACAAATGCATATGCATACTTGTATACAAATATATTCTGCATTTCGAAGGCAGACTTCTCCTGGGTCTTCTGGGCAAAGATAGAACCTTTCGAAGTCGATAGTGACTTTTTTATTTATTTCTTTTTTATTTATTCATTTATTTTTTTAATAAAGAAGACAATGGCCCGACACTGCGATCGTTGGGAAGCGAAGCTTATATGTCCAATTCTTAGCTGTAAGTGTATCAAGAATATAATTAGTATATAGACAAAAAACATACACACAGTTGCACACATATATACATACAGAGACGCACACACACACACAAAAACATACGTATAGACGCTCACACATACACAAAAATATATGTATAGACGCTCACACACACACACACACACACACACACACACACACACACACACACACACACACACACACACACACACACACACACACACACACACACACGTGTAGCCCAAACTGACAACTGATACATTATACACACCACACACCAATCACCTTGCACAAGGGGGACAGTAACGTCTTGCAGTTACGCAGAGACACGATCCCGGTCAGTTGTACTGGAACCCCGCTCTTGCCTTGTGACAGAGACACGGACCTGGTACCTCAATGTTGGTAGTTCGTGATGCTATCCATTACACCAGCTCTCTCGTCCCGTGTCAATACATTACGTAACTGAATGTTCACAGGGTATACGTACCTGAACACATCATCCATATATATGTATGTTTTAACCACATGATGTAGCCTCTATCCATAAAATATAGGCTTCATCCATTCATATTCATCTCTCATCAATATATGAACAGACCACATTCAATTATGCACAGGTTGGTTGACGTACATGTATGTTTCTCGTATACACATTATAAGCGTCCTGCGGATTTTTTCGACCCTATGGAAACGTGTAGGAGAGCGTACATGTGTATGTAAATGTACATGGATGTACACGTGTATGTATGTGTGTGTGTTTCAGGTAATCGGGTTCACAAGCACACATACGCACACAAGCACGATACAGAAACACGCACGTACACACACATACATGCACATACACACACATACACACACATACATGCACATACACACACATACACACACACACACACACACACACGCACGCACACACGCACACACACCACACACACACACACACGCACACACACACACATGTGCACGCACAAAAACACACACACACACACACACACACACACACACACACACACACACACACACACACACACACACACACACACACACACACACACACACACACACACACACACACACACACACACACGATCAATCAATCGGTCAAACAATTAATTATTCAAAATCAAATGGATTCATTAATATTTTACAGACATCCATAGCTCCCAAACTAATATTCGCAACAACAGGCAGTTACACAGTAACATAGGTTTTGTTGCAGTATTAAAATATTCTAATACTGGATAATCCATAAGCATATGTATGGGTATGTATATACGTATATGTATATTTGTATGTATATGAATATGCATATATATTGTATATGCATGTGCATATACCTATGTATATGCATATGTATATGTATATTTTTATATGTGTGTGTATGGAAATGTATTTGTATATGTATGTGTATATGTATATGTATATATATATATCCATATGTACTGTGTATATGTATATATATATATATATATATATAATATATGATATATATATATATATATATATATATATATATATGTTATCCATATGTACTGTGTATATGTATATGTATATGTATATCCATATGTACTGTGTATATGTATATGTATATCCATATGTACTGTATACATGTACATGTATATGTATATTCATATGTATATGTATAGCGTTATTGTAAGGGTCAGTAAAGTTCTTTTGCGTGGAATGGTTGAATGAGTAATTAGTATATCAATTTATTTACTTTTATTTATTCATCGTTTATATATCTGTACATTTATGTATTTATTTATTTATACACTTACGTATTTATTTATCTTTCTATATATGAAAGTAAACTTAACACAATCATTTTGTAATGTGTTGTGACATTTGTTGCAGTTCTAGCTTCCGATTGTCAACTTCAGTCAGCTGAGGGGCACTCCTTCCACAACGAAAATATTAAACCTACTTCGCATCTATCTCGACAAAACACATTCCGGTAACATTTATTCTATCTGTCGTCAGGCGATTTTATTCAGTTGGAGGGAACTTGCTTCCAACCAAGAAATGTTCTGTTACATTTGGGTAAAAAAAAAAGAAGAAGAAAAAAAAATAATAATACCAAATAAATAAATCTTGCATGAAGACATAAACGGAAATCAATTTTCGCTCAATTTTTTAGCGAGCGACAAGAAAACCCTTTGACAAATGATGATAATATCATAGCTAATGTTCATTGTATCATGACATTGTGTGTATGTGGCAAACATGTGACAACTGGGAAATATGTGGAAATGAAGACCTTACCCCACGAGGCGCTGCGTCGCTGCGGCCGAAGCCGTCACCTTAACCTTACGCGCTCTGGGGACTGTTGGGGTAGGTAATAACAGACACTGCTGGAAAGAAGTTTGGAACTCGAACCCACAGCTAAGCGAACTCGAGACAGTACGTTACTGATTATGTCACCAGCGAGAGAGGGCAGGGAAGGTAAATGATATGCATATAGACCAATGCATATATAGATAGTCAAACCTAAATATGGAGCATTCTGGTGAGCTGGAGTTGGAGCTGGAGTAGGAGTATGGGTAGAAGTACGAGTAGGAGTAGGAGTAGTAATAGAAGAGTTGGAGCTGGAGTTGGAGTTGGAGCTGGAGTAGGAGCTGGAATTGGAGATGGGAATTGAAGCTGGATTTGGAGTTGGAATTGAAGTTGGAATTGAGGTTGGAATTGAGGTTGGAATTGGAGGTGGAGTTGGAGCTGGAGTTGGAGTTGGAGTAGGAGCTGTAATTGGAGCTGGAATTGGAGCTGGAACTGGAGCTGGAGCTGGAGCCGGAATTGGAGCTGGAGCTGGAGCTGGAGTTGGAGCTGGAGTTGGAGCTGGAGTTGGAGCTGGAGTTGGAGCTTGAGCTGGAGTTGGAGCTGGAGTTGGGGCTGGAGCTGGAGTTGGAGCTGGAGTTGGAGTTGGAGCTGGAGTTGGAGCTGGATTTGGAGCTGGAGTTGGAGCTGGAGTTGGAGCTGGATTTGGAGCTGGAGTTGGACTTAGTTAGATTTGGAGTTGGAACTGGAGTTGGAACTGGAACTGGAGTTGGAGTTGGAGCTGGAGTTGGAGTTGGAGCTGGAGTTGGAGCTGGAGTTGGAGCTGGAGTTGGAGCTGGAGTTGGAGCTGGAGTTGGAGTAGGAGTTGGAATTGGGGCTGGAGTTGGAGTTGGAGCTGGATTTGGAGTTGGAGACGTGTATCACTCGAAATTCTTTATCAAAAAAGAAAGAAAAGGAAAAACAAATGAAAAACATGATATGAAAAAAAGGGGGGGTGGGCGAAAATAAAATAATTTCGGGCTTCATCAAATACAAGAGCGAGTGGCGGAGGACTCGACATAGCGGTGGATAGTTTGGCTATCCACCGCGGCCGGAGTTTCTGACCGTTCAACCATTCGGCCAGTGTCTTTCGAAGAGGGTCTGACAACACATTTGTAAACAAGCGCAACGGTTCGTTTTGTTGGAAATCAAAACGTCTGTGCTGCATTGTCAAAGAGAAAACGACGCGTACGAGGAACGCAGACCTCCACACGTCACATTCGCGTGTCCTGTTTTTCGTGTCACAAGAGCGTTATTACAAGTGTCAAGTGACACTTTCGTAGTCGTACTTTACCACAGAGCCACATTTCGGGAATGGAATATCAACCTAGTGGCAATATATTTTCTTTATACTGTCGCCAACTGCAATTTCGAGTTGCTGCAATTTCGAGCTGATGCAAATTCGAGTTGATGCAACATCGAGGTGATGCAACATCGAGTTGCTGCAACATCGAGGTGATGCAACATCGAGTTGCTGCAACATCGAGTTGCTGCAACATCGAGTTGCAGCAACTTCGAGTTGCAGCAACTTCGAGTTGCAGCAACTTCGAGTTGCAACAACTTCGAGTTGCAACAACTTCGTGCTGCTAAACTTCTTTGTCTCGGAGGTACGCGCAATGTTGCCATTTTGCAGTAAACAAACAAACAAATACATAAGTAAAAAAAATCCACAAACAAGCAAATATATACAGTAAACAGGACACAAAATACAAAAGACAAAATAAGATAAAATAAAATAAAACTAAATAAAATTCATCTAATCTTACCAAGCCGGATGAAGCCACCCTAGTGAGTTACGAAGACTCGAAGTTGCAACAACTCGAAGTTGCAACAACTCGAAGTTGCAACAACTCGAAGTTGCATCAACTCGAAGTTGCATCAACTCGAAGTTGCATCAACTCGAAGTTGCATCAACTCGAAGTTGCATCAACTCGAAGTTGCAACAATTCGAAATTGCAACAATTCGAAGTTGCAACAACTCGAAATTCCAACAACTCGAAAGTCCAACAACTCAAAGTTGCATCAACGCGAAGTTGCAACAACTCATTTCCATTCAAATAAAATACGAGTTAATAAATTAAAAAGTAGCTTATTATATATGTTTTACAATAAGCAGAACTGTAAAATGTATTCCAGTCTTTTGAAGGAACGAAACTATTAATCTGTTTGATACAGTCGTGGTCTCGTAATTTCATTTCAGTACGTCCTATACACGCTGGGTAATGTCAATGGAGCGTGAGAAAATAATTTTTTATTTTCACACGAAAATAATATGTACCATGCAAAAAAAAAAAAAAAAAAGAGAGAGGGAGAGAGAGAGAGAGAGAGAGAGAGAGAGAGAGAGAGAGAGAGAGAGAGAGAGAGAGGGGGGGGAGAGGGAGAGGAAGAGAGGAATATGTTTTACGTAATGTTGTCCATAGGGTCTATTATAAAACTAGGTTGAAACGTAAAATGCTAACCAGTTAATGGAAGAGTTAAATAAAAGTTTCCTGTTATGTCTTGAGTTGGGTATTTTAAGTTGAAGATTCTTATATACAGAGACTTTTTATACACATTTTTTATTATGAGTTCGAAAAGAAAGAAAATGATTTAACAGATAAACTTGTTTCGTTAATTATATTTAATGTTGCTCTTTAGCCCTTTTAGTCTTTATATTTTCCTTGACGCAAAAACTCAAATATCTCAAATATCCTCAAGACTTCTGTCCCACTGAAGGAATCAGATTTCCCAAAGATGAATAGAACATTGCTTATGCATATTTTCTGACAGAAACCACTATCGAAGCATAGTAATTAAGTCATTTTTATTTTCACAGTGTCTTTCTTTTGCAGCGGTTTACAAATGCACTGTGTCTAATGGGACTGTTCACACGGAGTGGCGAGGTGACAGTCGAGGCAGACGACACTAACCGTTAAGATCATGAGACCGTGTCGACAGTCAAACTGTAGGTCCTTTCGACCCCCCCCCCCCCAAAAAAAAAAAATGGTTCTGTACTTTTAGCAAACGTTTGTTGAAGGTGTGTGAAAAGTATGTTTAATAGCTGCAATATTGGAAATTTATCAATGTAAAATCGAACACAGTAACAAAATAAATAAATTTTGATTAAAAATTTATCTTGCTATACGATGCATAGTAAATTATGCGATACGAACGTTAAACAAACTTTGAAAGAAAAAGTACTATTGTGTTCTTTATGTATGATTTACGTGAATATATATTTGATATATCCTAAAGTAAAACACTGTTTGATCACATACTTGAAGGTATGCATGTCATGTGACAACCTTTAAACAACCGTTTGTATAACATTTCCTTTCTTGGGGTGGATACGAGTGGCCTTACCTACAACGGCACATGTGATTTTACTTCGGAGTGTTGAACTTGTTACTGTTGAGTGGGTGGGGGATGGGGGGGGGAGGGAGTATATGTGAAAAATAAATTGACGCAGCCCGAAGTGATTTCTCCCCGTCTTCTCCTTTTATGCATGAGGGGACGAAGAATGGGCAGGGTCGCCGATTTAATGAAGCGGCCTTGCTGTGGATGTGCTGTGTCTTGCGACACTGCTTCTGACCCAGGGCAGTGGGCGAGATGCAGGGATGACCCGTCATCCAGGAGGTGCCAAGATAAGAGGGAAGGAAAGGGGTGGATGGGAGTGGAGTATGTTGGGGATGGAATGGGTGGGAGTGGTTTTTAATGCCTTTGTTTTTTGGCTACCTCCCTTGTAAGGGGGAAAAAGCCTTTGGTATATCTATGTATGTATTACTGTTATCATATAAGGTGTAAAATCCACCCTGTATGTGTTAATTGCTATTTTCGGGATAGATATAGAACTTTAGATTATTTCTTCATCACATTTTTCATCAAATAAACACTCACAGCTTTCTTCCTCGTGTCTGCCCATCTTTCAAGAAGAGACATTGAGATATTGATAGGCAACATCCAAATTGGCCCATGTGAAGGACTGGCAAAAATCGTAGATCCTAGTAAGTGGTTATAGCAGCGCAGAAATCACTCTTGCGAAAAATAGCCTGGTTATTTAATTTTCTTCATTGCCTTTGCACTAACAAATCGTCTGTTAACCTCATCCGCTTCTGTGTGACGTGGCAGTCTCATCAACTAATTAAGAATACCTCCAACAAATCACTTCTTTATTGTTGTCACTTTAGAATGTCTGGGTTGAGCGGAAGGGTCCGTGTCGCGTGTGACCAAGCTCTCGTATCAACGCAAGCCAAAGTTCCAGGTTCCATTAAACTGGAAGCCAGTGTCGCTACACCTTTGCTGATATTTAATGCACCGTGACAATTTGGCGGTGGGAAACTTGAGGTTAATGTCCTGATCAGATATCGACTGCATTTAACAGATACCTCCGCAACTGGAAGCTCGTTACTTGAGGCGGAGATCAAGGGGATGGCAGCTCGAACCCTGCCACCGGCGAATTTGAACCAATGGTATATTTCATTAAACTCCACGCTACAAAGTCTTATGTAAGGGACACCGTTCCAGCCTCCTGATATGGGGAGTTTCTGACGGAAAGCTAAATTATCATCCCGCAAACTTCAACAAACAGCTTCATCATGCAATCCTATTGTCAACTGATACAGCCGCAATAATGCTAAAGACATCAAGATTTGCTGTGTTATTATCTTAGCAGACTTAATGCTAGAGATTTCTGTGTGATAAATTTGTTAGTTCTATAACGAGAAAATAATAGACATCTGATAATTATGTTCAATAATCGGCACAACAGTCCGCAGAGGTGTGCTCTGTCATGTCACACCTGATAAGTGGCAATTATTTTCCAGAGATTCTCAGAAAACATTTAATTGTGGTCAGAACATCGATTTTTATTTTGTTTTCAGAAGAAAAAAAAACAGCAACGACAAAGGATGTTGCAAATAATAGTACTCAGTTCTTTAAGTACATATATCAAGGAATTGAGTTGGAGAGTTCACGCTCTGACCTTATTATGACTTGGGGTTGCTTTAGGCTCCTCTCATCTTGCCGAATTATACACAGTCAATTAATCAATCAATCAATTCGTTGTCCTTGGGCTCTCTTGCAATAGACCCGCGGCCTCCAAGAAACCGGCAACAGCCCTCGGGTGGGACCATGATAAACTTAAAGCGGGCTCTACACGATCAATATTATTGCGCAATTTTCCGTATTGTAAAGTATTATTGACAGTGTATAGATGGTTCTTGATGGTTGAAACAGGAGACAAAGATCTCTGGAACTCTTAGTCACAATCCGAATGGCAGATGCTGTTGGCCTGGTGGGCAATGATACTGTAGAATACGGAATATTGCACAATAATATTGACCGTGTAGGGTTCGTTTAAGGAAAAGATATTGTGTTACTGTCTTGGGACTATTGATGTGGGTTATTGTAACATGAGATGTTATGTGTCTTCTGTATGGTGTTTGCATATTGATGATAAAACCATTAAATTACACAAACCCATGTTTAACTTCATATTGTAGTCAAATAATTGTTTGATTTGAACTGAATCGATAGTTTTTCTCTTTACAACATAATTGGATGGTTCGATTTTCTTGACAATGTTCCAGCCAATTAAATGACCACCGTCTCATACATGTGTAGAAATTCCTCTGGATGATTGCTGTATTTATATTATATTAGCCTCAACATATCTTTTTCTATATTGCTTACGTTGGACACAGGAGAGGCGACCTCTATTTAAAAAAACAAATTAATAAATAATTAAATAAATAAATAGATAAATAGATAAACAAATAAAGAGTAAAAAAATAGAATATGATAATAATGAGAAGGTTTTAACTGTTTGCAAAATTTCAAAGACAACGGTGATACGGTGATATTGAATTCTCTGATAATATAAGTAGGTATCATTATGATGATTTTA
Source organism: Oratosquilla oratoria (assembly GCF_046742065.1). NCBI lineage: Eukaryota > Metazoa > Arthropoda > Malacostraca > Stomatopoda > Squillidae > Oratosquilla > Oratosquilla oratoria. The sequence continues at coordinate 21,234,099 of NC_134820.1, read as the reverse complement.
TATAACAATGCTAAACTTCTCTCTATCAGGAGGCTAGGATTGTACCCCTTACAAAATACTTTGTTGCGTGGAATTCAACGAATCATGCCGTTAGTCAAACTCGCCGGTGGCTGGGTTCGAGCCACCATCACTTCGTCCACCGCAAATAGCCAGGATCTAAGCAGCTCGGCTAGTGAGCTTTTTATTATGTTTACATATTGTGGGAGAACGAGGTCAATCATAATTTATTTATTTATTTTTTAACAAACTTGGCTCCTTTCATCAAGTTCATCGAAGAAGCAAGGTCATCATTTTAAGACAACAGGGCAGGACACGCAGTAATGGATTTAAATTGGAGAAATTTAGATTTAAGAAGAAAATAGGCAAGAAATGGTTAACGAATGGAATAGACTATCGGTTGTTTTAAGAAAAGGCTAGACAACTTTATGGATGGGAATGACAGGTGGTAATGGACATGTAAGTGCCTAGTGTAGGCCTTATGGTCTCTTGCAGTCTCCTTCATTCTTATGTTCTTATTTGCAAGTGTAAGCCATTCCAACGATTTATCTTATGTTTATAAGTAGTCTGATCATCGTCAATATAAAAAATAAACTTCGTTTTTTATTATTGTTTTTGAGAGATTTAAGGACAAGTGATTTTTGTAGATGAAGAGATCAGTAAGTTCTTTGACAAAGGATCTAACTTGAAATGTTTAAAGTATTTGGATGATACGGCGTTGATTTTGACCAGGAAATCTTACGATGGCTCTCAGCTCGAAAGGAGAAATTTAATTTTAAAATAAAAGAGAGGGAAAGTGATAGAGATGGAGAAAGAGAGAGAGAGAGAGAGAGAGAGAGAGAGAGAGAGAGAGAGAGAGAGAGAGAGAGAGAGAGAGAGAGAGAGAGAGAGAGAGAGAGAGAGAGAGAGAGAGAGAGAGAGAGAGAATGGAAGGGAGACAGAAACAGAGGTATATATAGGCAGACACATGGGTATATAGATGAATAGAGAGAGAGAGAGAGAGAGAGAAGGATAGAGAGAGAGTGAAAGGGAGATGAAGACTGAGAAAAGAGCTACAGAAAGAGAGCTGTTCCTCGTACAGTTCCCAACAAAAGTATCGCAGCAGAAACATCCGAAAAGATGGAGAATGAGCAAACGTTTAAGATGGACGAAATGATGATACATTGTACAGTCACTCCAAAAGTCATGACACATTTTCAGAATTTGATTCTGCAAATATAGAGATAGTTTTGCTGACTTTTTGATGTACAATTTTACATACATGAACCATCTCACATTTTCACGTTTTTTTGTATGTG
>NC_134820.1:21200835-21218335 GCF_046742065.1 Oratosquilla oratoria | reverse complement strand
TATTGGAAAATTAAAGGTTAAAACAAAATGGTCCTCAATGATTATGATGTTCGTGAGTTTGCTTCCCGGGACCCGCTGCTAACATCTTGCGTTGGTTACCGACAGCACTGGCAAGGCGGGGAGGTGAACCAAACATCGGCCTTAAAAAAAAAAAAGCGGCTTGCCTCAAATGACAGAGGTTAACCTACCAGGGGTTTCTCACTTCCCATTTCGTGGGAATGGGCTGGTGAGTTTTTTCTTATGCGATAAAATTTGATTGACTTAATGCTTTTGTAGGATTGAAATTACTCCATAACTGTGATACGTGTTTCATAATGAAGACATGAAAAAATGTTCCATGCCAGACAGGCAAAGACGCCAGCACTCAAAAATAGGTTTTCTTTGAGCACCTCGTTTGATCAAACTTTAAACAGTAATAATTCAAAACATGGTTTTGGCAGCTTCGCCTGTCTGGCATGAAACGTCTCGGTTAGACACCAATAGAGATCTATTTCTCTCTCTTTTTTTTTTATGTAATAACCTCATAGGATATTCAGTTGAGACCCATTTGAATAGCCTACCTAAACAAACAGTGGTATTCTTAAAAAAAATATTTCTTTATATAAATCTTCTATAAATCCTTGGAAAGGAAAGATTTATATAAGAAAGATTTTTTTATATAAGAATACCGCTGTAAGATTCTTACAGTAGTATTCTTAAAAAAATCTTTCCTTATACAAATCTTTCCCTTCCAAGGATTTGTACAAGATTTATATAAATATTTTTTTCAAGAATACCACCGCAAACACCAGATATTCTATTTTGTTGTTAGGTGACCGAATACGCGAAGTTACTGAAATATCGCGAATGACCTAACCATGAGGAAGCGCAGTCCGGAACCTAAAATCCGCGAGAGTTCAGTTTATGTTTGAAATCTTATATGCGTATATTCTCCCTACATATGGCGAGTGGCAGCTGGAGGAAAAAGAAGAAAACAGGAAATTGATCCCATTGCACCCGACGCCACAGAATACCGATTCTGAAAGGCGAGGGAAGAAAAGAAGAGTTCCGAGACTTAGCCAGTGAAAGGAAAATTACATCGAGTTAAAATCTGGCCTGTTGTATGATAAAAGATTCAGTATATGCGCGTTAGTACGAGAGGCAATGTTTGCACATGTAGAAAGTCTTGTGTTACTACAAGCCAACTCGCTTATCTACATATGGATATGCATGCATAATATGCATCCATGTATACAAATCCACATGCACGCAAGCAAGCACAAATGTATGTACAGTAAGTACACACACACACACACACACACACACACACACACACACACACACACACACACACACACACACACACACACACACACACACACACACACAGCTCTGAGCTCTCTACCGGGAGGGAAATAGCTGTCGATCACGAGTTCAACACGTGATCTAAGACCATGGTGAATCACACACACACACACACACACACACGCACACACGCACACACACACATACATACACACACACACACACACAAACACACACTCGTGGCGCAGTGGTTAGAGTTCTCGCCTGCCACTAAGGCCGTCCGGGATCGAATTCCGACCAAGGCTGAAACAATTTCTGTATCGCTGCGCTGCGAGTTTGTTACTCCAACTCTTGTGGGCGGGGAGTTGGGTATGTGTGTGTTTGTGTGTGAGGTCACAGCATTACCCATAGATCAGTCATATATGACCTCTGAACCCTCTTCCAGGAAGGTGATGCAAGGGTAATGCAAGCAAGGTCATCATATTAAAACAATAGGGTAGGACTCGCAGTAATGGATTTAAACTGGACAAATTTAGATTTCAGAAGGAAATAGCAAAGAACTGGTTTACTAATAGGGTGGTCAACGAACGGAATAGGCTTAGTAACCATGTAGTGAGCGCTGAAACTATCAGTTTAAAACAACTGATAGTTTCAGAAACGGTTAGACAAATGATAGTTTCAGAAACGGTTAGACAAATGATAGTTTCAGAAACGGTTAGACAAATGATAGTTTCAGAAACGGTTAGACAACCTTATGGATGGGGATGACAGATGATGATAGATATGGAGCTGCCTTGTGTAGGCCTTATGGTCTCTTGCAGTCACCTTCATTCTTATATTCTTATGTTCATATGAAATAGCTGTCGATCACGAGTCCAACGCGTGATCCAAGACCATGGTGAATCACACACACACCCCCATGTGATCCCAGAATATTGATATGTTACCCATCCATTGCTTTACACTGGTGTACTCTTGTGTACTTTAAGAGTGCACAAATTCTCACACATCACTTATATTTCTACAAAAAAGAAATTAAATTCTTATATATTTTTGCGTTTCAGGATCTTGGTTCGTATAGGTTCATAAATTTCCGCATCACTATAACTATAGCTATAACCATATAGTTAGTCACTATAACCATCTGTATTTACCCTTTCATAATACGCAAGTTTTTCTTATCTGTACAATAATCTATATCAAACTAATTATTTACGACCAAATCAAATAAACAATATATGTATACTTATGTATACATATATGTATATATATATATATATATATATATATATATATATATATATAATCATAAACACATACACACACACACACACACACACACACACACACACACACACACACACACACACACACACACACACACACATACACACACACAGACAGAGCATTACTAACGTAGTATTCAAACAGATTGAAAGACTTATAGGTACAAAATCACCGGGTCAGACGAAAAAATTCCGAGTGCTTAAAGAGTATAAATTTGAATTTTTCGACCATTTAACAAATATACAATAAGTCGATAGACACTGGTTTTGTGCCTATTGCTTGGGAGCAGGTAAATGTTGTTACTGTTTTCAAAAAGGGAGATAAATTGTCTTTATGGAACTACATGCAAATTAGTTTGACATCAGTTATGGACAAAATGCTTGAATCAATAATACCTAATAGATTCAAATATCACATCGAGAATCATAATTTGATTCGTGACTCACAGCATGGTTTCTCCAGGGGTAAGTCATGTGTGATTGATCTTCTATCTTTTTACACTAAAGTATATAAGGCGTCAGATAACAATGATAGTTACGATGTTATTTACCTTGACTTTAGCAAAGCGTTCGACAAGGTGCCCCACCAGAGACTGCTAAATAAAATCAAAGTCCATGGCATAGAAGGGATACTGTTCAATTGGATTAGAGCTTGTAACAGTGACAGAAAAAAGCGGGTCATCATAGAGTAAAATCCAAATGAAGTGTTTCTAGTGGAGTTCCCCAGGGCTCGGTAATGGGTCCCTTATTGCTCATTATGTATGTAAACGACTTGGACAATAGTGGTGTTAGTAAGTTTGCGGACGGCACTAAAATAGGACACATAATTGGGTCTGGAAAGAGAGCTGAGATACTACAGGAAGATTTTAACATTGTTCACATGGTTGGTGAAATAGCAAATGGACATCAATATCTCAAAGTGCAACGAATCAAACGTAGAGCTACACAACCACGTAAACAGATATAGCATAGATAACACGTTTTTAAAGAAAACTGAATGCGAGAGAGACTTGAGAGTTCTAGTGAGTCCCGAATTTAATGCAAGAAACAGTGCATTAGCACCAGGAATAAACCTAACAGAGCATTAGGTTTCATTGCTAGGACGTTTACGAATAAAAGTGCAGAGGTGACTAGCAAAATCTACCTGGTGTTAGACCCATCATTGACTATGCGGTACAATTTTGGTTTCCGTCCTATAGAATGGATATCAGTTCACTAAGATCAGTATAGAGGAGAATGACCAAATATATACATGGGCTCAGAAATTTGCCTTACGAGGAAAGGCTTAGACACCTTAACCTACACTCTCTGGAAAGATGCAAAGTGCGGGGTGATATAATAGAGGTATTCAAGTGCATCAAAGACTTTAACTGGTGACGCAAACAAGGTCATCATGTTAACACAAAAGAACAGGACTCGCAGTAATGGATTTAAATTGGACAAATTTAGATTTAAGAAGGAAATAGGCAAGAACTGGTTTACTAATAGGGTGGTCAACGAATGGAATAGACTTAGTAACCATGTAGTTAGTGAGCGCTGAAACTATCGGTTGTTTTAAGAGAAGGTTAGACAACTTTATGGATGGGGATGATAGGTGGTAATGGACATGGAACTGCCTAGTGTAGGCCTTATGGTCTCTTGCAGTCTCCTTCATTTTCATGTTCTAATATATATCTGTATATATATATATATATAATATATATATATATATATATATATATATATATATATGTACATACACAAGTGTATATTATGCTGATTTTTTTAAAACTCGAGTAAGTAGAATATAAATATAAAAATAATGTAAATAAGTGTAAAAGTAGTCTACAAATGTGTACACACACGCACATGCATACATATACAACACGCATAGACACACATTTATACAAAACACACACACACACACACACACACACACACACACACACACACACACACACACACACACACACACACACACACACACACACACGCGCGCGCGCATATACATACATATAGTATGTTCACTGTAAACCCACTATCGGAGAAATAATAACGGAAGTACAGAGAAAATGTATATTTCCACTACTATCTGTAGTCCTCTTCTTTCTGCTGAAGAGGACTACAGATAGTAGTCGAAATATACAGTTTCCCTGTACTTCCGTTATTATTTCTCCGATAGAGGGTTTATAGTGAACATTTACAAATGTGTTATAACATACCAATATATTTATATATATATATATATATATATATATATATATATATATATATATATATATATAATACACACATACACACAAGCACACACACACACACACACACACACACACACACACACACACACACACACACACACACACACACACACACACACACACACACCATTGTCTGCTTATTGATTTGTTCTATGATTTCTACTCGTAGGTTAGTTTAGAAACTGACTGAAAAATCCAATTTCTTCTCAACCCTCTCTAAATAATGCTGGAATGAAGCTTACGTACATCTTCCTTTTCTCCACTCTAAAATTTCTCCATGAGATCTTAAAATTTTGACCATTTTCTATTATCGAAATTTTGACTCTTTTCTTCTCGAAATTAGAAAAAAAAATTGCAAAAAAAAAAAAAAAATACTGTTTACTTCTCGAAATGTTGCATTTTCATTTTTTTTTCCTCGAAATAATTTTGATTATATTTCTTCTCGAAATGTTGACAAAATTTCTTTTCAAAATGTCGACTATTTTCTTCTCGAAATTTTGACTTTTTTTGAATCACGCTCATTGGTATGTGACCGATTTACCTTCCTGAATAAAATCGTCTGGTAGTTGCAATGGACTTTAATCTATTGTATCCTAACAGATTAAATTAATTAACTAACTAATCAGTTAACTCTTACCTCGGGTTTCACTAAGCTGAAAACCCGCAGCCCCACAGTGGCTGTCAACGGTCCTTGGGCCCTCCCACGGTTCTCCCTGGGAAGAGAATTTGTAATGTTGTCTGTATTGTGTGAGTGGAATAGTTTCTATATCGACGGATGAAAGTGATTCTTAACTGAGGTGATTCTTAACTGAAAGTGATTCTTAACTGGAGTGATTCTTAACTGAAAGTGATTCTTAACTGAAGTGATTCTTAACTGAAGTGATTCTTAACTGAAAGTGATTCTTAACTGAAAGTGATTCTTAACTGAAAGTGATTCTTAACTGAAAGTGATTCTTAACTGAAAGTGATTCTTAACTGGGAAGTGATTCTTAACTGGGAAGTGATTCTTAACTGGAAATAGATTCTTAAATGGAGTGATTCTTAGCTGAAGTGATTCTTAACCATTTCCACTGCCCGTACCCCTTAATACCTCAAAAAAATTCTTGTACCACCATCTAATACAAATACAATGCAAACATATGAAAAGGATTATTGATACAAACCTTACTTTGCTTTCTCATAGTAACCATACAGTACCATGTCTCGCACCCCCAGGTCCACAGCATTACCCATAAATCGGTCATATATGAGCTCTGAGCTCTCTTCCGGGAAGGTAGTAGTTGTCGATCACGAGTCTAACACGTGATCCAAGACCATGGTCACTCACACACACACAAACACGCGAGCTTTTATAATCATTTAGATAAACACCTAAGCAAGATGCTGTAATGATTCTAATTTATTTCATATTATTTGTTTTTGTTTTGTTATCATTTGTCTGTTTTAATTTTCATTTATTATTAGTTATATATCAATTCATTATTATTTACTATTTACCTGTTTGTTTATTATCTAACTATACCTATGCATTTATTTATGTATTTTATTTGTTATTTACATTATCATAGTCTTTATTTATTTATTATTATGATTTTTTTTCTCGCATCCGACATAGATATGGACCAAAAGGTATCCTGTCGGCATGCTCCGCCTTTGTAATCCTTTGTAATATATAATATATATATATATATATATATATATATATATATACATATATATAATTTGTAACGGAGGAAGAAGACCAGGTGTCGGTTGTCAGCTTTATGTGTGAAAAAACTGTAAGAAATGTACTTGAGGTTTAAGATCCTGGGCCCAGCCCAGACACCGAGTGTCAGCCCACCGGGCTGCACCTCTTGACTGACGTGAGGGAGTTGACGGGTTTTGGAAACGGGAAGCTTGGTAGTCCTTCGCGTAATTATTTTTGACTAAATCAAGTAGTTTGGCCGCTGTTTTATTTATTTATTTTCTATTCAATTACTTAAGAATTATCTCAAAGACTTCACGAAGAAGAAGAAGAAAACATGAGATTACGTCAGGAGACGCTTAGGTGCAAACAGTGCGAAATGATTTGCTTAGTGGGTACGAAGACGTCTTCGGTAGTAGTGGGAATCGAACCCGGGTCCATGTGTTGACAAGAGAGACCAAGACCAAGGCACTCTCTCTATCTCTCTCTCTCTCTCTCTCTCTCTCTCTCTCTCTCTCTCTCTCTCTCTCTCTCTCTCTCTCTCTCTCTATATATATATATATATATATATATATATATATATATATATATATATATATATATATATATATATATATATATATATATATATATATATATTGATAAAAGTTAGATAGATACATAAAATATATTTAGCATATAGGACATGCATTGGTAAGGAAATTCATCGTTAAACACACGCACACACACACACACACACACACACACACACACACACACACACACACACACACACACACACACACACACACACACACACACACACACAAAAACACACACAGTGAATGGCCTTGAATATGATCAGATGATGATAGTAACGGTACGTTTGTATCTTCCTTTTATGTCTTTCTTTATAAACCACACCTATGAGGGTCCGATTAGGTCAATAGCTCACATGATAGCACAAGTACCAACGCCAACACCAACGCCAACGCAAACGCAAACGCAAACGCAAACGCAAACGCAAACGCAAACGCCAACGCAAACGACAGAGCCAACGTCAGTGTCAACACCAACGCCAACGCAAACGCCAACGCAAACGCCAGTGTCAACGCCAACGCCAACGCCAACGCCAAAGCCAATGCCAGCGCTAACGCCAACGCCATCGACAACGCCTGTGTCAACACAAATGCTAACGCCAACGCCAGTGTCAACGCTAAAGCCAACGCCAGTGCGAGCGGTAACGCCAATGCCAACGCCAAAACTAACGACAACGCCAGGGTCAACGCTGACGCCAACGCCAGTGTAAATGTTAACGCCAACGCCAACGCAAGTGTCAATGCCAACGCCAGTGCGAACGGTAACGCTAAAACAACAACAACAACAACAACAACAACAACAACAACAACAACAACAACAACAACAACAACAACAACAACAACAACAACAACAACAACAACAACAACAACAACAACACACTGACCACCATCAACACTTCCACCAACACCTCTTCCACCAACACCTCTTCCACCAACACCTCTTCCACCAACACCTCTTCCACCAACACCTTCCACCACATCTACTACCACAACACAAGCGCTGTTGCCACATCTCCCTGATGCCTAGTCAGTGGAACTCTATGACATTATAAGAATAACTCTACACTTGGCAACTTCGCCGTGTCTCCCGGCCTCACTTAGCAAGACACATTGGATATACAAACTAAAACCTGCATTTCGATAGTAATATGTTCGCACTCACGCCTAAATGGACTCTGGTTAAAAAAAAAAAAAAAAAAAAAAACGAAAGAAAACTTTTCCTTACACCTAAACACGGTGAAATACAAAAATGGTATTTACGTGCTTTGGGAAAGGGCTTTCGTAAGAGGCGAACATCGCAAGGTTTGGAGCACATTTGGCATTCTTTCATTACCTTTATATTTTCGTGACTTCGAGCTGATACTGGCTACGAGGGTTACATCTATAAATTTACGATGCTCGAGCTTGAATTTTGCCAGGAGAGGCTTTCGGTCCATAACGCTGTTTGGATTCAAAACAATAAAGATGCAGATGAATGTACACATAAAAATAAAACAGGGAAGCAGATAGTAAAGTGAATATAACAAGTACACAAATGAGTACGAGACATTTAGAGTATGATCACAGTACTATTTATTTATTTATTATCATTTGTCTGTTTATTATTTGATTAATTATCACTTATTATTATTTATCTGTCAATTTATTATTATTTACTATTCACCTGTTTGTTTATGATTTAACTTTACCTATTTATTTATTTACCGGTGATGTCGTTTTTGTTAATCAATCACAGTACTGTTAATTTGTTATTATTTGTCTGTTTATTATCATTTGATTGATTATCACTTGTTACTTATCTGTCAATTTGTAGTTATTTACTACTTATCTGCTTGTTTATCATTTAACTTTACCTATTTATTTATTATTCTTCATAATATTATAATTTTATTCATTTATTCATTCACATATCATTATTATAATTTTTCCGCATCCGACCTAGTTATGGACCAAAAGGTCTCCTGTCGGCATGCTCCTCCTTTTGACGTGATGTGTGCGCATACAAGGAGTTCCCTGCGAATTGGACACAAGGTTTATAGAAGCCACGAAAGTGGCTCTGGATACTCCGAGACACTTAGCCACGAACGTGGCTTGTAACACTTCGATGCCTAAGGCTAAAAAAAAAAAAAAAAAAAAAAAAAAAAAGGCTTTTCAGAATTTTTTGCTTTTATCTCATCATATCTCATTGTTATATTTTATATTCATTTGCTCATCTTGTTCATTGAGAAGTTGAAACTAAAAGACATCTAACTGCGATTGATGGTTTTCGGCACTAGAAACTCTAGGATAGCTCGGGCAAGGAACAGTCATCATTCGGATTTGGTAATTAAACCCTTCGAAGCTTCTGTTCGACTTGGAAAGAGAGAGGGAGGGAGAGAGAGAGAGAGAGAGAGAGAGAGAGAGAGAGAGAGAGAGAGAGAGAGAGAGAGTGAGCGAGAGAGAGAGAGAGATAGAAAGAGAGAGATAGCTAAGTAATAGAAATAGTATAGTAAAAAAAAAAAAAGTGTGTGTGGGAAGGAAGAGAGCGAAAGATCGCACAAATCAACAGACACCTAAGAAACGGAAAAGGAAAGAAGGAAGGGAGGATAAGGAACCAGAAGAGAAATTAACTCACTCCGGAAACCCAAGCCATCTCGAGGAACCTCAGAAGCTAAAGTCGAACTTAGGTGAAGTCCAATCAGGTGGCCCTTTAGCGAGGTGGAAGGCTGGTCTCTGAGGTGGCTTCCTTTAGGTGGCCTTCCAGGCCGAGGTGAGGCCGAGGTGAGGCCGAGGTGCGGCCAGACTGCGAATTAGGAACGAGTGAAGGGAAAGACGAAAGTCAGGAGGAAATACCACGAAACCATTAGAGCTTCGTTATAACTGTATCAAAGAGTGCAAATGTCTATATTTGTATGTGCTGAGGTATTCTATGTAGGTGTGTGCGTGTATGTGTGTGTGTATGAGTGTAGGTAGGTAGTAGGTCGTATGTATGCAGTTAATGTGAATATTTATGGGAGTATGTATGTTTGTATCATTTATGTATGTTCGTGTGTTTCCACGTATACATTTACTGTATGAATGTTTTATGTGAGTGGAAGTATACATGTATACATAATTTATTTATGTTCGGTTTTATTCATATATATATATATATATATATATATATATATATATATATAGTATATATATATATATATATATATATATATATATGTATATATATATATATATATATATATATATATATATACTAACCACAATGCACTTTAATCCTAAGCCATCAATAGAGGCCGACATGCAGAAATTGAAATACGGTACTGCCAAGGACTCGAACCCAGCAATCACACTGGGACCCATTTAGTGTTATACACACACACACACACACACACACACACACACACACACACACACACACACACACACACACACACACACACACACACACACACATATATATATATATATATATATATATATATATGTATGTATGTCGCCACTTTCACTCGCTTACTTTCGTTTCGTACGTCTCTTAAATTTTCACCATTGTCTTTAGTCACCTCTCCTTTCTTCACATTCACCCACCTTTCTCGTGTCTCTTCTTTTTCTCTATTAGTTGCAAATTTTCAGACAGAAGGGCCTGTGCCTACAAGTATTCCTTTTTCAATTTCCGTATAGTCTATTTCAGACAAGGGGAAATGAAATGTTTGTAGGTTTTCTTTTCTTTCTTGAATACCGGCTATACCTGAATCCCGCGAGAACACAAATTGTTAGGTCCTATGTTACTTCTGTAGTGACGTCATGATTTTTTTTTAGTTCAATGATCTCTAACTTTATATCTAAGATCATCCCCTAAGGGCGTGATCTTACAATCGTGAACCAATTGAATTTTCTCCACCCTTTCTCCAATCAGATTTGTTGTTACAAGTTTATATGCAATATTGTTTACTTAAGTAATCTCGAATCTCTGCATAACTTACTTAAGTTACATCAGCAAATCATGTACAGGTCATAAAGGCTCCCGACCATTTTTATGACTCTAGAGGGAGAGCGAGCTTGCGCAAGCCTTCGCCTACGAACTGTGCTGTTTACAAACAGCCGATCCATAAAAATTAAAACCTCAACATCTACCCCACTTTCTACCCACGTCTCTCTACTAACCTCTTAAGGGCTCGGCAGTTACCACATGGGCGTCCCGACCAAACCTTTTTAATTCCCTCTTACAGGACTTTGGCATACTACATTATTATGAAATTAAACATTTCATAAATCATATGCATGGAACTAAATCAGTAATTAAAGATGTTTCAGCATAAACTGGCTAAACAAGGTTAAAAGAAATATCCTTCAATGGATACTATCATCCACCTAATGGTAACCCAAAAATACATCTACTCTAACATGTACAAATGTAACACCAAATACCTAGTGACCCTTAAAAGATCCTTAAAAAAAGTATGCCTGTAACACTGGTCAACAAAGAAATTTTCCTAAGGAAAACGATAGCTGTATCTTATATGTTTTTGCACGCAGAATCCAAAAATAGTGTCCAATTTTTTTTTCCACCAACCAAAGTTTTTGTTCCATGGCATGCTAGGTTACGTGTGTTACGTGGAACAAATTCTAATCAAGTGGTTGGCAACCCTGAGTTTTGCAAAACTGAGATTGTTATGCACTTTCAGCCAATTTGTTCTTCAAGTGAACCACATTTATCGAGTCAGGGAGAACTGAATGATCTTGTGCGGGGTTCAAACTAGTCAAAAAAGCGATATGAACTTCTTGCTTCCAGGTTTAAAGAATCTTCTCCAGAAAGAATCCAAAGTTAGTTTTTTTCGTAAGTGTCATTGGGATTTTGAACAGTTTTTCTCGCTTGGGGATGGTGTGGTGTTTTGCAATGATGTACATTCTGTTATGAAGGAACTTAACCATAAATATGGCCTGAAAGCTGTTTTGCTCCACGATGGAAATAATTTTCATTCTGTTCCTCTGGCCCATGCAGCTAACACGAAGGAAATATACGAGAATATGAAACTTCTATTGCAAAAAATTAAGTAAGAAGAACATAAATGGAATATCTGTGGTGACCTAAAAGCTGTTGCATGCAGCTGGGTTACACAAATTTTTGTTGCTTTCTCTATGAGTGGGATAGTCGGGATACGAAAAATCGTTATGAAAAGAATGTGTGGCCGAAACGAATTATGACTCCAGGAGAGAATTTTTTTGTCAATCCTTCTCTTGTTGATTCAGAGAAAATTTATCTGCCTCCTTTGTATATTAAGATGAAATTTTTTGTTAAAGGTATGGATAGAACTGGCAAGGGATTCACATATTTGAAAAATAAGTTTTCTAGAGTAAGTGACGCAAAAATCAAAGATTTTTTTTTACCACATATTAGGGAGCTGATGAGAGACCAGAATTTTGATGAAGAGCTAAATTATCTTGAAAAAGCTGCATGGCTGTTATTTAAGAAAGTTTGCACAGAGTTTTTGGGGAATCACAAAACAAATAACTATTCTGAAATCGTAAAAGAGATATTGACATCCTACAAGGCCTTGGGATACAATATGAACCTAAAAACCCACTTCCTAGACTCTCACTTGGACTTTTTCCCTGCAAATCTTGGCGCTGTCAGTGACGAGCACGGTGAGAGGTTTCATCAGGACATTCTGAACATGGAAGCCTTGTATCAAGGGAAGAGGAGCTCTTCAGTGTTGACTGATTACTGTTAGACACTGAAAAGGGATCTCCCAGAGGCAAATTACTCTCGAAAATAATACATTTCCACAGGACATTCTGAACATGGAAATCTTGTATCAAGGGAAGTGGACCTCTTCAGTGTTGACTGATTACTGTTAGATACTGAAAAGGGATCTCCCAGTAGCAAATTACACTCGAAAATAATAAATTTCCATATTCTAAAGGTAAGTTTCTTTGAAATAACAGCCTCATTTATTAGTTATAATTGTTTGAAATTTGATATGCTATTGCAGAAAAACTATGCCTGATAGAAAAATCCTGAAAACATATTTGAAATCACCAGAAAATTTCACCTCCATTTGCCTGTGGGACAGGTATTTTAATAAATTTTGTTGACCAGTTTAAGTGACGAATAGTATTTGATGTCCTCATCTTCCTGAATATGACAAATGAGGTTAAGGCAGCAACTACTAATGACGAAATGAGGTCACTAAAAATAACTATATAATTGGTTGAGGAATTGTTTGAGGAAGATCTTAATGTTGGTCTTTTCCTAATTTTCAAAAGTGATATTGATGTTTGTGAGGTATGTTACCTCGGTCAAATGCACAGTATTAAGGGTGTTAGCAATAGTGGAAAGTGCGCCTGCATAAATTTCACAGTTGTCAAAAACTGAGATAGTACCCTCAACCGATTCCATTTTTGGACTTAAATTTGGACAAATGATTGAAACTCTTGTCTTTTTTGGGAAAAATAGATAATGGGAACATCCTATGTTACTATGAAAAACCTGGTTTACCACAATCTTTTTGTAATGAAAATTATTCACCACAGACACATTTCTAACAAGTGAACCTTCACAAGAATTTTTCAATGCTTCACGGAACACAAAAAGGGAAGAGTGACAGAGGTAAAGATTCCTATTAGTGATCTTACAACTTTTAAGTTTATCATTAGAGATTGTACTCTCCTTTAGGTTGTCTAGAGAAAGGATGTAATTAAATGGATCTACAACTGGTATATCAACTTCAAAAAGTGAATTATTTACCTTTATTGGTAAGGGTGTCAGGCCATACAAGTTAAATCTAAAGTCAGAAGAGAAAGGAACTTTTATTATCATTGAAGAAACACTTAAGTATACAGTTAGCAACGGGCAGTACTTTTACTTTATACATTTACTTCATCAAAGAAAGGTTTAAAATTACAATCCTTCTTAGCTAAGTTAATTATCCTAATAAGTTCAGATATTTGGAGAGGAGAGGATGTGTCTTGACTAGAATTTGCTAAAACTAAATCTTGCACAAAGGATTCCAACTGAGATTGTATCTCGTTATTTTCAAGTGCAGCGCATCAATTAGTAAGAAAATTAGTAGGCAGTTCTCTTGTTCAGATTGTTTCTCTAAATTATCTGTAACTTCATGGATCAAATCCTCAATGTTTTTTACACTTGTTTGTGAGTTTTCAATTTTTGCTACTTTCTCATTCAATCTATTCATAGAAATCTTCAAGTCAGCAAAGATGGCAAAATTGGATATTTCTAATCCAGCAAGATCTTCTAAAACTATAACCATCATACTTCTCTTTCGTCTGCCATTTCTTTTGAAATTTGAATCTATGAGATCAATTTCACTGTCTATCTCACTTATCTTACTTCTAAGTTTCTTTTGAACAACATTTTTATTGGGGATGTTCTCGTTAATTCTATTTAAATTCGCTCTCACGGAGTCAACATTATCCTTTATTTTTGATATGTTTTTATAATCTAAAACTATACTAAGGATATGGTCTACCATTATCAGATTTTGTTGATACTGTACCAAGGTCGAAAACATTCCAATCTAAGGCATTTACTATATACACTAATAAAATTAATCCAGTCTTCATCTGTAAAAATTATAAGTATCAATACACAATTCCCACATGATGCTACATAAATATTCCCTATACTCGTCTGACTCAGGGTCTCCCAAACAGAATTAATATACTGTGTTTCTATTCCCTCAAAAAGAGTCGTTGTTTTACAATCCTCAATATCACAATTATTATCATTATCAAGTTCTATCTTAGTACTTTTTAAATCATCTGCATGTCTAATTGACACTTCCCTAGTTTCTAAGTAATCTTGTATTTATATCCACCTGCAAAATCAATTATACTATATGGACCCAAGTATCTTAGTGAAAGCTTATTATAGATTTTATGTAATTTGACCATTACCAAATCTCCTATTTGTAATTCTATTTTATGTGCTACTTTGTGTTGTTGCTTCTTCATCTCTTGTGTATAGTTTTTCATGTGTTCCCTAACTCTCTGATGTATGGCTTGATATGTATCCTATCTGAGATGTAATCATCTATATTATGCACTGGTTTTGGTTCCGTAATCAAGGTTTCATATGAGAGAATTTTGTCCTCTCCCAAAAATAATAAAATGGGGTGTTCTCCAGTAGCTGTATTAATTAGGATGTTTAGGATTCATTTAAAACAAGGAATCCAATTATTCCAAATTATACTATGTGGGCTTATCAAACCTCAAAGACACGTAATAATTTCCTTATTTAACCTCTCTACAACTACATTGGTCTGAGAATGATTCACCTGAATATTAATTTTGTTTATTTTTAATAACCTACATAATTCCTCCAAGATTTTGTTATTAAATTCAGTACCATTGTCTGAAACTAAGGTCATAGGAGTAGTGAAATTACAGATTATCTGATCATAGATTACTGAAGCAATTGTTTCAGCTCATTTGGTATGGGCTGTAAAATACAAAATCTTGAAAGATATATAATCAATGGCAACACATACACATCTATATCAATTTTCAAACATATGTAACTCCGATGTATCCATGTGAACTCTTTCCCAAGGTTTCTGTGGGATGGGATATTATAGCATAGGAGCAGGTTTAGGTAAATTTCCTTTTACCTCGGCACATTTCAAGCAATTTTCTATATAAGCATATATGTCTTTCTTCATACCTGGCCAAAAGCATTTAAGTTTCGCTTGTCTATAAGTTTTAGCCTTTCCTGGATGTGAACTACAATCACTGTAATGAAGTAATTTCAATTCCTCTTGTACAAGAGTTCGTGGAATTACCAACTGATTCACTGGGCCCCTAGAAATATCCTTCCCACTTACAATTGTTTTTCTATACAAAAGTCCATTGTTCAAATGAAATTCTTCTATCTTATACCCTTTTGGTAGTTTTGAAGAAATACCTTTTGGGTTCATCAAAATTTGAGCTATATTTTCCCAAGTTTTACCTTTTCTTTGTTCCCTTATCATTTCCTCAGCTAATGTTACTAGTTCATCTATACCTCAGATGAAATTGATCAACCCTGACGTTGGTTGGCTAATATTTCTAGATAGTGCATCTGTTGCAACATTTTTTCTACCTGGAATATATTCAAACTTAACCTCATAACACTGAAGTGTAGTAAACTACCTGGCTAATCTGCCCCTAAGATTCTTATGCTTGAATAAGTTCTGGATAGCTGTATGATCAGTCCACACTCTAATTGGATATCCCAGTATCATATCTCTAAAATATCGTCTAGAAATACATTGGGAGTGTCTCCTAACAACCCATCTAGAACTGTATTTATTAATCTCATAATTATAAGTTAATGAACTATTACTTAACCCAAAAGGCATTCGTTTGAATACATAGTGCCCCGTCGTTGTTCAAAATGCTGTATAATCTCGTAAATCTTCATGCAGCTCGATCTGCCAGAACGCAAATTTGATACCTATAGTGCTAAAATACCTATTCTCTGTTCCCAAACGACGAAGTATATTTGTTATTACCGGTAACGGTAATCTATCGGGTATAGTCTGTTTATTCATTTCCCTATAGTCTATAACTGAACGCACAATCCCATCTGATTTTTGCACCAGAATCAAAGGAGGTATTCCATTCATTTTGACTAGGTTCAATAATATCCTTCTATAACATTTCATTGATCAATCTATATACAATGGCTAACCTGAAATGTGGTAATCTATAGGTAGGTATATAAATAGGTTGAGTCCCTGGTTTTAATTTGATCTGATATCTTAAACGGTTGTTTTGCCCAAGTCTTCCCCCGGCAAAGCAATTGCTTTATTGTGCTTCAAGAGCAATGCAACTAAGCTTTCACCCAACTCAGGGCAACTAGTAGGTTCTAGTTGACTCTTATATTACTCTCCCAAATCCGTTTCTTCCTGAATTGAATAGATTGATGAAATTGGGGATTCCATTTTCTCAGTCCCTTTACTTAAAATCTTAATAGGTCTTGTATAGACTCGAAAACATCTTATTTGTGTATATTTTCTTAAGACTATATGACACAGATAATGAATGATAGATATAAATACTGAGTGAAGATAGAGAGATAGAGGGGAGGTATAGTAGAGCCATCAAAGTTTATTCGTAAGAATTAACACAAATCTTTCTAAATGTTTGCTAAATTCTATAGGCAAAACATTGCTGTTCCTACTGTACCCATAATGCAATATAAGGATTTGATCTCAGTTGAATACAAACTATTCTATTCACCTCAAAGCGAGTTTAGAACGTTAGTGGGCTGACACTCTAACACAGAAGTTCTGAACCTGGAGCTCGCGGGGCGATTTACACAGGTACATACATGACAAACAAAAGATTACTTAAGCATTTAAATCTGCAGAGAGAGAACATTGTACATTGTTTTTTTTTATGTGTATACATTGTGACGAATGTGGATAGGAGGTAAGGGAACACGGGCTGAGGGAA
>NC_134820.1:21193335-21195835 GCF_046742065.1 Oratosquilla oratoria | reverse complement strand
ATAGAGGAAATGGGAGTAATGATATATACATTGTATTATCTATTTGTTTGTGTATCCATATATTTGTCTATTTGTTTTATGTGTTTTCTGTTTATTCATTTCTTTAGTCATCTAATTTATTTATTTATTTATTTATTATTTATCTATGTCTTTTAGCTTTTTGTCTATTTATTTATCTATTTATCTATTTATCTATTTATCTTTTTATCTGTTTATCTATTCATCTATTTATCTATTTATCTATTTACCTATTCATCTGTTCTCTATTTCTCTATTTATCTATTTATCTATTTATTTATCTATTCATCCAATTATCTATTTATCTATTCATCTATTTATCTATTTATCTATTTATCTATTCATCTATTTATCTATTTATCTATTCTATTCATCTATTTATCTATCTATCTGTTTATCTATTCATTGATATATCTCTTATCTATTAATCCATTTTGTACAGACCACTTATAGATACGTTGCATTTTTTCACAGAACACTAGGATAGGGATAGAAATTGATGGATGGTGGATTCTGTAGGATAGTAGTGAAAGAGGATGGTAGAAGTTGTAGAGAGTGGTGGATGGGGAGTGGGGGGGGGAGTAAGGGGGAGTAGGAGACGATCCAGTGAGTTTTTATTCATTTATTTATCTAATTTGTTTATTTATACATTTATATATTTATTTGTTTATCTTTTTTATCTGTTTATTCATTGATTTATCTTTTATCTATTAATCTATATTGTACAGACCTTTTATATAATATATAGATATAGATATATATATATATACACACACACACACACACACATATATATATATATATATATATATATATATATATTTGTATATATATATGTATATATATATATACATACATAAATATATATATATATATATATATATGTTGCATTTTTTACAGAACACTAGGATAGAGATAGAAATTGATGAATGGTGGGTTCTGTAGGATAGTAGTGGAAGAGGATGGTAGAAGAAGTTGTGGAGAGTGGTGGATGGGGAGTTGGAGGGGAGTGGGGGGAGAGTAAGGGGGAGTAGGAGACGATCCAGTGAGTTTTCAAACGCTAGGTCAACACCAAATATAAACTCTGAGATCTGTATTTACTATTCATATAAAGTGTCAATAAAAAAGACTTAATGATCGCTTTGGATTTATAAGGCCGTATGTTTTAGCCGCAGTTTGGGGAACACGATGTGTGGTTAGGGGGGATATTTTATAACCCCCCCCACTCCCGTCCCGTCCCCCCAGCCCGACCTGGTACCCCCCCTCTCACATGCCCCCCTCCTCTGATTTCTCTCCTTCCAACCTCTCCCTCCCTCCCGAAAAGTCTTCGTCGAATGTTTTTTGTTTTTTGTTTTTTTGTTTTTCAGTTGGACTTCGGTGTCAGTCAGTTGGTGTCAGTTTACTTGTCAGTCAGTCAGTCTGTCAGTAACCTTGCCTGACATTCTTCAGTCAAAGAATACTGACACTTAACCTTGACGTTCTGGTACCTGTTGGTTTTAGTCAGTTGGGTAATGACCCTCGGACAAAAGGGGATTATGTGCTTTTGTATATGTACATGCATACGCGTGTGTGATTAACCAGGGTCTTGGATCACGTGTTGTACTCGTGATCGACAGCTATTACCCTCCCGGGTGAGAGCTCATAGGTCGTATGTGACACGATCTGTGGGTAATACTCTGACCTTACATAACCCCCACACCCACACCCACACCCACACCCACACCCACACCCACACCCACACCAACACACAAGAATCAACTTACCCACAATAGTGGAGTCCCGGTAGCAATGCAGCGGTGCTGAGAAATTCAGCAGCGTGCGGGACTCGAACTTGGGTCACTATGTGCCTGCACTTTTGTGTGTTTAACGGAAAGTGGAGGAAGGAGGAGTGGAGGGAATTGGAGTGGACAAGAGTTTTTGAGTCTCAGTGTCTTATGACACTCGGAGTCTCAATAGTCGATGTAGCACACCTCAGCGTCTTTTTTTCAAAATTCAGACAAGAAATTTTGGTTTTAGTATCTTCCTCCGAAGACGTTCACCACTCGAGCGACCGAGTTTCTGCCGAAAAAGGGGGAGGAAGAGGTAGTGGAGATTGAGATGGAGATGGAGATGGTAAACGTGGAAAGGAGGTAGGGGGGAAGGAGAAGAGGGGATAAAGGGAATAGGAAGAGGAATGGTAAGAGAGGAACAGGAAAAAATAGGAAGAAGAATAGGAAAAAGAGTAGGTAGATAGTGGAAAATGGGTGAAGAGGAAAAGGATGAGGAATAGGGGTAGGTGGAAGAGGTGGAGATGGAGGTGATGGTGGTGGTGGTGGAGGAAGAGGGGAGGAGGAAGAGGTGGATGAGGATAAGGTTTGAAAGTTGTGAATGAAGATAAATGAAAGGATTTGAGGATGAGGGAGAGGAAAAAGACGACGATGAGGGCGAAGAGGACGAGGAGGAGGAGGAGGAGGAGGAGGACGAGGAGGAGGAGGACGAGGAG
>NC_134820.1:21168335-21183335 GCF_046742065.1 Oratosquilla oratoria | reverse complement strand
ATGTGTTATTTAGATAGTACTTTTTTTTTTTTTTATAGTCATCTGTCCTACCAGTATCTCTACATGGGATGTCAAATACCATAACGTATTAACTCACACATAGACCCAATTTTTTTCTATTTTTTTTTTGATAATTAATTTCTTTGTTTTTCGAAAAGGTATTACAGAGGTGGTTAGAATAGTCTACTAATACACACACACACACACACACACACACACACACACACACACACACACACACACACACACACACACACACGATGTGTAAGGTCACGGTATTATTCATAGATCGGGCCATATATAAACTATGAGCTCTCATCTAGGAGGGGAATAGCTGTCGGTCACAAGTCCAATACGTATTCCAAGACCGTGGTGAATAGAGAATTTTACAAACACAATCATACAAACAGATACACACGCATACAAACGCACGCACACACAGACGCGCAAACACACACACACACACACACACACACACACACACACACACACACACACACACACACACACACACACACACACACACACACACACTATAAATCTTGTAAGTGATAGGACACTTCATATATAAACACTTCACTAGCTTCCTCTACTTAGTTTAGTCATCAACTGATTCAAATCAGAAAGCAAAAAATAGATAAAAAGATAAATATGAAATATTGACTAAACTTTATGTACTCCATACTTTAGGAACTTGAGTTATACCCCTATGGGCTCGAGTCACGCAGCACTCTCTTATAATTGTAAAATAATCACCACTTATAGAATAAAACCATAAGAAGCGCAAGAGACCTTATGGTCTACATTAGCCAGTTACATTTCCTTTACTACCTGTCATCCTTGTCCATAAAGCTATCTAATCATTTCTTAAAACAACCAATTGTTTCGGCGTCACTACATTGTTACCAAGTTTATTCCATTCAATAACTACTCCACTGGGAAACCATATCTTGACTATTTCCTTCTTAAACCTAAATAGTACAGAATGATGATAGAGATAATTTTCTAATTTTTGATACTTCTCCTTTGGGTTACCCTCTTAGATTTTTTTTTTTTTTTTTTTTTTTTTAAGGACGTGCGCCTTTACCTTTTCGCGACTTTTCGCGACTTTTCGCGACTTTTTGCAAATTTTGCAATATTGCCTTTAAGGGTAGAAGCTCTGGTTATTACCAACAAACTAACAACAATCTTCCTAGAGTCATCCTTAACTGAATAAAAATGTATCTTGTTATAAAGGACAAAATCTATTAATTCGTAGATATCAACTATCAACATTAAAAATTTATTTAATTTTTCTTTCTATTATTCACTATTTTTCTTGCCTTATTTTTCTTATTTTTTTTTTAAGCACGTGCAACTTTGCTTTTGCGCGATTTTTCGCGATTTTTCGCGAACTTTTGCAATATTGCCTTTAAGGGTAGAAGCTCTGGTTATTATCAACAAACTAACAACAATCTTCCTAGAGTCATCCTTAACTGAATAGAATTTTATCTTGTTATAAAGGACAAAATCTATTAATTCATAGATATCAACTATCAACATTAAAAATTTATTTAAATTTTCTTTCTATTATTCAATATTTTTCTTACCTTATTTTTCTTCTAATTGATCATTTCTTTCTTTAGAACACTAGCTCCTAGCTTAACAATCTTGAAATTTTCTTTAAATAATTGTTCTATTATTCACTATTTTTCTTGCTTCCTTTTCTTCTAAATTAATTATTTCTTTCTTTAGAATACTACATCTTATCCATTATAAGCTGGCATTTTCCTTTGTGAGAGCATTTCGAAAATTAATCAATGTAATTACTGTTTGGAGTAATTTTTCAGAAAGATAATTAATTATTGTCGTTACAAATTTTTTCTAGTAGCTCAATTGATAATTGCAATTGTAATATTGATATTGTTCCCAAAGTAATTACGAAATTAAATTGACTTTTTTTTAGTAGATACTGTAAGCCATTTCCACACAATATTTGCAAGTTGAAGTCTTCAATTATTCATTGAGGCTTGGTATGCCTTTAGATATTCTTATTAATTTCTCCTACATAAGTCATAACCATCCGAAGTTGTTTATATTAATGAAGTCCTAAATAAGATACAAACGATTTGCGTAATTGGAGTGAAACAACTCATTGTCTATGTAAACTTTTATCAATGTGTTTGTTCACATAACCACACAAATACACGTACACATATATACACATGATTTTGTATAAGGTCGCATCATTACCCATACATCGCGCCATATATGAATTCTGAGCTCACAACCAGGAGGGTGACAGCTGTCGATTACTGGTCCAAAACTGTAGTGAAACACACACACACACACACACACACACACACACACACACACACACACACACACACACACACACACACATATATATATATATAATATATATGTATATGTGTGTGTGTGTGTGTGTGTGTGTGTGTGTGTGTGTGTGTGTGTGTGTGTGTGTATACATTTCAATACTATTCACGAAGATACGTGGACATCGATACTTGTAGAAAACCAATGGGAATAAGAAGTATAGTCCAAACGCTTTCTTCTATTAAGGTATCTTCAGGGAGAACAAGATACTCAAACAGGAGAGAGAGAGAGAGAGAGAGAGAGAGACAGAGACAGAGACAGAGACAGAGACAGAGACAGAGACAGAGACAGAGACAGAGACAGACACAGAGTGAGTGAGTGAGTGAGTGAGTGAGTGAGTGAGTGAGTGAGTGAGTGAGTGAGTGAGTGAGTGAGTGAGTGAGTGAGAGTGAGAGTGAGACCGAGAGTGAAAGTGAGAGCGAGAGTGAGAGCGAGAGTGAGAGCGAGAGTGAGAGTGAGAGTGAGAGTGAGATCGAGAGTGAGAGCGAGAGTGAGTGAGTGAGTGAGAGAGTGAGTGAGTGCGAGAGTGAGTGCAAGAGTGAGCGAGAGCGGGAGTGAGAGTGAGAACGAGAGTGAGAGCGAGAGTGAGAGCGAGAGAGAGAGATAGAGAGATAGATAGATAGAGAGAAAATAAACAAGGACATAATGAAGAACTAGGGAATATACACAATATCCTTCCACAACCCCTCTATAGTCCCTCATCCTTGAACGAATTTATCGTGGACCGTGACCCCCACTGACCTCTCTTGAACGGGATTACTGTGGACAGAGGACCCCCGTTGAAGATATCAACTCTGGACCTTTACCCCATGGAGACCTACCAACGGGAACATTATATACCATAATCCCCCTTGGAGACCCCTTCCTTGAACAGTTAGTATAGACCTCGATCTACCTCATCGAAGTCCCATTGAATGGGGTTGTTATGCAAGACAATCTTTTTGGAGACCTCATATTATCACTATGAGGAACGAATACCGCTCCATCAACACACAAATGCACGCACGCACGCACACACACACACACACACACACACACACACACACACACACACACACACACACACACACACACACACACACACACACACACACACACACACACAGAAAAAACAGGCGTCAGTGTGTGCAAATACGATTAAAGAATTTAAGAACAAACTTGATGCTGAAAGGTACAAAGACGGGCCACTACGAGCATAGATCCATTTCCGTATAATACAACTAGGTAAATACACACACACACATTCACACACACACGCACGTGCGCGCGCGCACTCACACATACAAACACATTTCCAGACAAACTTCGAATGGGGACATTATGGACTACATTACATCTCGCGGTCCCATCTTGCACTGAGTCGTTGTGGACTTCGACTCAACTGGAACAAGTAACGAACAGTCCACCAATAGTGGCGAAGTAATTTTTGTTGTTTGGTTGCTTCATGCATTGCCTAAAACTAGTCCATTTCACAGAATATCTAGGATATGTGTACAGAAGATTTTCTTTCACACCTGGCTGGAAGCCTTCAGCTCAGAAGAACCTGAAAATCTATTGTTTGTGTATTAAGACTAGGCACCAATTGCTTGATAAAAAAAAAACTTTCGTATCGGCATTTTTCAGTGCTCAAAACTCAGTGTGTCTTACAACTTCCTCTTGCTGTATGATAACTGTGTTTCTCTTTATCATCTTCATTCGACATTTATTTGACATTAATGTCCTCTCGTGTTAGCATTTTTCTTCTAACATTATTGGTTGTCAGGAATGCAATGTTGCTGACAATTTCCTCTCTTGTTGGAGATGAATTGTGTCTTTTATCATCTTGACTGATCCACTCGATAAATGATTCATGAGTCAACTTGAAAATTTCATGACCGACATGTTTGTGTATACACACTGTTGCATGTTACAGTTCCCGTTTGTACAAGGATAGTTGTACACAATGTACAATTTTTGAAGCGTACTATTCGTTCTCGAGTTAAGCTGAAGTCTTTTTTTTAAGGGAAAAATAATTAACTTTAGTATTCTCATCTGGTATATTATGTTCTACGTTACTTTCATTTTATTTATACGCCGAAAATATAATATGATGTATAGTGAATGAGTGTAGCTGTTTCCTTTGGTATTACCTAGGAGGCACCAGTCATCTAGAAAATTAATTCCTCCTTACTCCTGTAACGTCATGATTATATATATATATATATATATATTTATATACACATACACACACATATATATACATATATATACATATATATATATACATATATATATATATATATATATATATATATATATATATATATATACATCTATATTCTGTCCATACCTTTGTGGACATCTTGCCACATGCTAGATTATATATATGTACATATGTGTACATGTGTATACATGTATCTATATATGTACGATGTGTGTGTGTGTGTGAGTGTGAATTCATAGATAGCAACATATTTGCTTTGAAAATATTTTCACACTTTGTCTGAGTATTCTTAATGTAATAGCTAATGCCATGTCTGCATGATTATTCGCGTATAAACAGATATACAAAACATCCCACATAGCATGAAAACCTATTTGCATGCATAATGACACGCCAAGATTCTTGCATATATTAGTGAAGGGCAGTTCAGTTACGGCATTAAAGACTTCAATCTGAGGTTTGGAAAAAAAAAAAAAAAAAATCGACTAGAAAATAATGTGTGTGTGTGTGTGTGTGTGTGTGTGTGTGTGTGTGTGTGTGTGTGTGTGTGTGTGTGTGTGTGGCGTGCATGTTTGTCGTGCATGTGTTTATGTGCATATACATGCATGTGTGCTTGTGTTTGTGCGTATTCATATGCATATGCTTATTATGCATGTGCCTGTATTTAACAATTTATACTTACACACAACCGCATACACACACACACACACGCTCGCACACACACACACACACACACACACACACACACACACACACACACACACACACACACACACACACACACACACACACACACACACACACACACACACACACACACACACACACACACACACACACACACACACACACACACACATAATGTACATGTGTAAGGGGCTTGGGGAGACTCGTATTATGGACTCTCGGTCAAGTAAAAAAAAAAATAGATAAAGAAATAAAACAAAATAAAACAAAAATAAATGCAGTGAAGTCAGGTGACATTTGTTCTTTGAAATGATTAATGTTTGGGAGGTATCTAACAGGAGAGAATTTAATGAATTTTCTTTTAGAGCTATATTATTATTCAGAAACATTTTTTATGCTCTGCGAGTTTCAGTGAGACATACATAAAAGGTTAATGGATACATATGTATATTTACTAAATCTTTACAATTCAGAGAGTAATGCAAATCTGAGAAAGTCATTTGATGTTAGAACAAAAATTTTAAAACACAGTTGATAACTTTAGTCTTTAAAGGTATGAATTAAATATATATTGAAAAAATGAGACTGAACGAAGAAAAAGTACGAGACGAGAATTATTGTGAGAATTTTGATGTTTCACGTTTCGACCACTAAGGTTCTGGGACCGAATTTATAAAAGATCCTAACCCCTAGGTCTAGACATAAATCTTCAAAATGGCGGAGATTTTACTGAAATTCCTATGTCTAAATGCTTATGTCTAGACATAACCTCGACATAGCGCAAAGTCTAGACATAAGTATTTAGGTCGCCGACATAGGGATTTAGGTAAAATCTACGCCATTTTGAAGATTTATGTCTAGACTTAGGGGCTTGGATGTTTTATAAATTCGGCCTCCGATCACAAAGTTAACGTTAAAGTATTAATATTCTTCCATTCATCTGTTTTTTCCACCTTCAGTCCTTTTAAACTTTAATCATCAATTAACAAAATTTTATGTGGGCATGTGGAGGTGTCCCGTTTACAAAAAACAGCCTGTCTTTTTTTTTTTTTTTTTAAATAAATTCTGGCGGAATATTTATTTATGGTTTAGTTGGCCAAAGAACTCATCTGTATTAAAATTCTCAGATATAGTTAAATTTGCATACCTTTTGTATAATTTCCTAATTCATTTAGTTTATATTAATGTATATGTTTTTCATTAAGATTCAAGAGGAATTGTTCAAAACTCAGTATGATTTTCTGTGACAAATTTCCTTGAAATTTAGATAAATGGGATGTAATTACATCAAATTTTCCTCAGATTCATTTAGGTATATTCCTAAACAGTATGGCCGAATGTTTACCTATCAAACAGTTGTTTGTGTGTTTATTTACCTACTCACGTGTTTACCTCTCAGTCATCTGTTTATTTATGTTTGTTTATTGTTATGGGCCAAACTAGCATCATGAACCAAAGACCCTCTTGGAGTTGTTTATGATTTGCCAGTTTTATCATAACTATACGAAATCAGTCGTGGATTATTCCTGAAAGAAAAGAAAGACAAATACACACATACAAACAAGCGTACACACAAGGCAAGAACGTTATCAGCATTTTTCATTTTATAACATAAACACGACTTACGTTATTGATATTTTTGTATGTCGTTTAGGAAATGTACCTTGGTCAAATTCAATAACCGTGGAATTAATTTAGGGTTAGATTTATGCAGTTAGATGTGGGAATAACAGGACTTGTTTCTTGAGTGCAGATGATCTGTTCTTCTATTTACTTAACAATTTATTTATTCATCTATTTGTTTATTTATCTAATTTTTATTTGTTTATTGATTTATTGATCTATCTAAGCATCTATTTTTCTATTTATCTATTCATTAACAATTTATTTGTTTGTTTATCTATCAATATACCTAATTTCTTATTCATTTACTTATTCATCTATCCATTTATCTAGCTACTTAATCATCTACCTATTTATCTATCCATATATATATATATATATATATATATTATATATATATATATATATATATATATGTATATATATATATATATATGATATATATATATATATATATATTATATATATATATATATATATATATTGATAAGTATTTTAGACAAATTATTTGGATGATGGAGAACATAAACACAGGGGAAGGCTCGGAACCCTAAACACTCTAACGTTTCGTTCGCGTAGAACTTCTTCAGAGAGTGTATGTAGAACTGCAATTGAAGTTTATGTACTAAATCTAATTTCCATTTAGGACATTTGGGATAGGTCGTTTTTCTGGCGAAAAGTGTTTATGTTCTCCATCATCCAAATAATATATATGTATATATATATATATATGTATATATTTATACACATATATATATATATATATATATATATATATATATATATATACATATATATACATATATATATACATATATATATATATATATATATACATATATATACATATATATATATATATATGTATATACGCATATTTATAGACATATATATATTATATATATATATATACACATATATATATATATATATATATATATATATAGCCAATTCAGAGGGAAGCTCCCATCCATTCCATTCCCATCCACCATCCTTCCCCCACCTCTCATCTTAGCTTTTCGTGGACGAAGGGTCATCCCTGTCTCCAGCCCGCTGGCCAGATCAGCAGCAGTGCAGCAAGACACAGCACATCCATAGTAAGGCCGTTTAACTCACTGGGCGAACTCCCCAACCTTCATGTATTCCTTTATTTATATATTAATCTATTCATTCATGTGTTCATATTTTTTATTTACTTTATTTTGTATTTCTCTTATTAATAGCGAGCTTTGAATCTTTATATGTAATTCTGGGCTTAAGTCACATCGCTACCAAGAGGACGTCATGGAAAAAAAAAAAGTAGACCAACGTGTTCTTTTGCATTGCACCGTTGACAACAAACCCCAGAGGACTTTGCATATGGAAAGCCTATCCTTCATCAAGGTCCTGAGGCAGTTCCTTGCTTAAAGGCCAGCTTAACTATCCACCTCTCGTCCCCCCGCCTCGCGTCAGACTTTATTTGATGAAGATGGGATTTGGTGACGAAAAAAAGAAAAAAAAAAAGAGGTCATGCCCGCGGTGCTTTGCGAGGTATGTATATACAACCGAGGTGTTATTATTATTATTTTTTTTCCGTAGTCCTGTCAAAGTGCTTACTGAGAGTGTTCATTTATGTAATTTTGATTTTTTTTGTTTTTGGTTTCTGTTTCTTGGTATTCATTACAGTTTGTGCTAGCTGACGTATTTGTATATTTATGCTTAAGCATATACATACTGATATACACATGCATATACATATTCATATAGATATGTATACGTATATATTTGTATATGCATATATATGTATATATATATATATATATATACACACACACACACACACACACACACACACACACACACACACACACACACACACACACACACACACACACACACACAGACAATAAGAAAAAAATCCCTTCGGGCCGTGTGAGATTGTCATACATTCATTATCACTTGCTATTCATAACTATCTCTTGTTTTATCCTTCCCTGCTCGACAGACATTTGTCTTGCACCCAGTGCACTTTTCACCCGTCCATGTACCTCGTTTTTGGTCTTCCCCTCAAGTTTACTCCATCCACCTCCGCTTTTCACATTCCTTTTCGCTAGCCTTTCTTCATTCATTCTTTTCATATGCCTAAACCATCTTAGGATTCTTTGGTCAACCTTATTTGCCACATTTAGGCTTTTAGTTTCTTGTCCTTTTAAATTCAAAGTCTGATTCATATAATGTTGAGGACAAAATTACCCTTTCGTACAGTCTTCCCGTTGCGTTCATACCCATATACTTATATCACATAAAGTTTTTAATTTCCTTCTCCAAAGGATTTACATGCTTCTCTTACTCCATAACAGAGGTAGGCATTCTGTGTGGGTGACAAAATCGGTCAAAAATTTTGTACAAAATATTCTCGGGTGGCAACGGAGTAGAATTATAGGCCTATATACGATTAAGGTCCTTCGATATGAGGAACGAGCGGGAATACGAGGTTGCACGTGTCGGTGTCTTGGTTATATTATATTTATTTTGTATCTGTAGCTGAGTGACACCCACAGTCTGTGAACCGGCCTGATCATATCTTCTGTGGTTATTAACATATAGAATGAACCTGAATAGAATCACCAGTGACGGTGATGTCCATCAAATAATTCCGACTGTCGTCTCCGGATTCGAACCTGGGCTCGTGAATTCTCACTGCCGTCGCCTTACCGACTGAACTATTGAGGCAGTGAGACTTCACGAGCCCAGGTTCGATTCCTGGGACGACAGTCGGAATTATTTGATATAGAGTGAAAAAGGACGAATAATTCAGTTGTAACTTTATATTTTATAATGCGATTATTATGACGCATCATCGTACATCAGGCAGCTATTGCTACTCTACTCTAATTGAAGAGATCAATACCCCAATTCGGCTACCAGCAATGGTCATACAAAAGGAGATTTTTTATTTATTATTCTAAGGTGAGGTCTGGGTTTCTCGTGCTGGGAAAAATCGTTAACGTTCCAGGTTTGGCACGCGTATCAAAGGTTGCCCACCCTTGCTGTATGACCAGGCCCGGGTAACTTTTTTGGATGTTACGCCAAAAGAACTTGTAGTAAAATGAATTTACCCCACACGTTGAAGTACTCTAGGGGACAAACCAATTCACTTATGGAATTCATGGAAAATAAACAAAAGCAGTCTCGCTGAAGGTGAAAAAGAGTTTCAATATTGATTCAAAAATTTCTAAATTACCCCATTTGGGGTAATCTAATTACCCCATTTGGGGTAATTTACCCATGTTTCCCGAGCACTGCTCTATGATGAACTTCTCACACCTGTACCCATCTATTCTCTGCTTCAGGTGACCTTACATACTAGGATATGTCCTTATATGAAATACATTCTAATCCGGAGTATTTTGGTGTAATGGAACCAAGCTATACTTCCTCCAGAGTTACTGGATCAGAGTGAAAGAAAAAAAAGAAAGAATAATAAAGTAATGATTTATGGTAAACTCCGGATTACTTTTTCAGTATCATAAAAAAAAAACATACTAAGATAACGTTTATAGTAAACTTGAACTTAACTTTTTCAGTATGATAAGAAAAAAAAACATACTAAGATAACGTTTATAGTAAACTTGAACTTAATTTTTTCAGTGTGATAAGAAAAAAAACATACTAAAATAACGTTTATAGTAAACTCGAACTTTATTTTTACTCGAAATTGAAACGATATAATCTTGCCAAGTAAACTCTAGGATTAGACACACGGTCAAGTGGGGATAATACCCTTAGATTCTGACAAATTCAATCACAAATATGAACGAGGATAAGACCCTTGGTGTAAATGATAAATTGAATAACAAATACCACTGGTTTCTTAACTGAAGGAGGATTTTGTTCTTGAAAATAAGATCTTACATTTAAATCCGTATGCGCATTGAACTATCACAGGAGGAAGAACGCCTTTATTCTGAATCCAACGAATATACCTTAGATTTTAATATGAGGCATATTCAGTATGTGTGGGTAGATATAATTCCCGTATTGGTTAAAACGTATTATGTATGCCTCTGGTATATGTTCGTAAGCTTGCAAAAATGTAATCTTAACGTTATCATATTCACTTTCCTACACAGACAAAGTTGTGTAGATTTGCTGAGCCTTCCTGGTGAATTTAATCTAAACTAGTAATTTTTGTGTAATGTATATACATGTGTATATATATATATATATATATATATATATATATATATATATATATATATATATATAGACATACATACATACACTATGGAACAAATCGCCTTACCATCTCGTCACTCAGATCGTAAAAGTTTCGAAATTTTATACAAAATCTTCTACCCAGGGTTGAGCCAACTGAAATCTACAACCCTGAAGCCCGTTTTCTTTGAAACCAGACGACACTAGAGAGTAAATCTGTAACTAAGTTTGTATTAGCTTCACTGTTGTAACTATTGTCTAACAAATCGCTAGTAGCATCGATGTAATTCAAACAATCAGGCCCGGTCGTCGCGTAGCTTTGAACGCGGGTCCCTCTGAGTTTGGGTTTCGAATCCTTGTTCTACTCGTTATATAAGTCACACACTTTTTTCCGCTAGTGGATATCATCTTGTTTGTAATTTTGGTATCATCTGCGAATTTTAATAATTTATACTTTACATTTTCATCTAGGTTATCAATGTATACCAGAAAGAGTACAGGACCTAGCACAGAACCCTGAGGAACTCCACTTGTTACACAATGCAAGTCTAAGCATTTTCCATTCAGAACAACACGTTGCTTACGACCAGACAACCATTCAGAAATCCGAATATGACATATTATACCATGGGATTCTAGTTTACTTAGTAACCTTCTTTGAGGGGGTTTATCGAAAGGTTTTTGGGAGTCGAGATATATAATGTCAACTGATCTCCGTACATTCCATGCAAGAAGTCGAGGTTTGTCAGACACGAGCGCTTATTACGGAAACCATTTTGTGAGTCTTTAATAATGTTGCTTTTCTCAAAGAATTTCACAATTTTGTCTCTCAGCATATACTTCATTACTTTACAACAACTGATGTAAAGCTAATGGGCCGATAGTTACCAGGACTGGATTTTCCACCCTTTACAAAGGATTACAAAGGCGTAGCATGCCGACAGTAGACCTTTTGGTCCATATTTAGGTCGGATGGGAAAAAAATCATAATAATAATGAATTAATAAATAAAAACTATAGTAATGTAAATAACAAATAAAATACATAAATAAATGCATAGATATAGTTAAATAATAAACAAACAGGTAAATAGTAAATAATAATAAATTGACATAACTAATAATGAATGAAAATCAGACAAACGATAACAAAACAAAAACAAATAATATAAAAGTCATAATCATTACAGCATCTTGCTTAGGTGTTTATCTAAATGATTCTTAAAGCTTCGAACTGAACTACATTGCACTACCTGTGCAGACATTGCACTACAAAGACACAACATTTGCTAGTTTCCACTATTGTACAACTCTTCTAAATTGTAAAGATAAGTTAAAAAATGCACTGAGGGGCTTGCAAATTCCTTCTTTAATTTCTTTGAGTATTCTTGGCTACAGCTACTCAGCACCTTCTGTCGCAGACTCCTTAACTTCTTTTAACATGCACTTTAATCGTAAGCCGTCTAAGTTGAATTTCTTCAGTTATCTAACAAAGACTTGAAAAAAGAACATGAACGAAACAATAACGGTAACATCAGATTAGAAATTCCTTAAGAATATAATAAAAACAAATGAAATACAAACTTTTTTTAATTGTGTTTATTGTTAATATAAGCTTTACTTTGGTCTTGTTCAAAGGTAAGAAAATACAATCTTACAAAGACTTCTTACTCGAGGATAAGACGTATGGTTAAGAGTGGATAACTCTCATAGAGTACCTAACAGATTCAATCACAAATATGAACGGGATTTACAAAGGATTACAAAGGCGGAGCATACCGACAGGAGACCTTTTGATCCATATCTAGGTCGGATGCGAAAAAAAATCATATTAACAATAAAATAATAAATAAAAAACTATAATGTAAATAAATAAAATACATAAATAAATGCATAGGTATAGTTAGATAATAAACAAACAGGTAAATAGTAAATAATATAAACAAACAGGTAAATAGTAAGACTATTAGTGCAAGTGATGAAATGAATAGTAGATGCGAAAGGGGATGTAACAGCATACACGATAGATTCTGTCAAGGACAGATAGTAGTAAGATATTTCTAACCTTTTGTGATTAAGCGAGACTGGGAGGCAATATGCATCAAATATACATTAAAAAACAACAACAAAAACAAGCATCATATATCGTACCACCTTTCAGTTAAAATAAAACAAGCATGTGACCTGAGCCTCCGTCCCTTCTTGCTACCTCACTGTTTCATTATAGATACACATTGTTCTCTACTTTGTAACTCATATCTGCTGAAGAGGATCACAGTAAGTGATCGAAATATACAAATCTCTATATCTTCGCTTATTCTTCTCCGAAAGTGGGTCATCAGTATTATTTAACAAGCATCATATATCGTACCACCTTTCAGTTCGTATTTAAGCAATGAAACAGCTTTGAGTACTCACATAGAAATATACAACTTTTTATTTCATATAATACGAAAAGAAAAAGAAGAAGAAAGAAAACGTTTTCCAGGTAGTCTGCTAGGAAAACTAGGAGTATAGTAACCATGTAGTTAACTAAAACTATTGGTTGTTTAACTGTTAGACGACTTTATGGATGGGAATGACAGGTAGTAAAGGACATGGAACCGCCTAGAGTAGGCCTGATGGTCGCTCGTAGTCTCCTTTATTCTTATGTTCTTATATATGACAGCCATCTTTATTTTCATGCGCAAAAGCAACCCCAAATAAAAGGCAACTGAGATTTTATTTTGATTAGGAATATTTTGAAAACCAGACTTAATGTTTCGTTTAGAATATTGTCTAAGGTTAGCAGCTTAGGGGATAGAATATTCTAAATGTATGTAGACATGTCAGGCATAAGTGTTGTACGCGTGTTCCAACATATACTACTATTGATAAGTATTTTAGACAAATTATTTGGATGACGGAGAACATAAACACAGGGGAAGGCTCGGAACCCTAAACACTCTAACGTTTCGTTCGCGTAGAACTTCTTCGTGTAGAACTTCTTCTGAAGAAGTTCTACACGAAAGAAACGTTAGAGTGTTTAGGGTTCCGAGCCTTCCCATCATCCAAATATACTACTCTATCCGGTTCCAACAGGCCTGCGTCCCAACTGGTACTCAGCATTAAAATTTATTCATTTATCTGTCTATCTATTAATTTATTCATTTTTTTGGTGCTGATTTAAGTATTTATTAATTTCTATTTATCCATTCTTTTTATCAATTTATGTACATATTCATTCATTTATTCCTTTATTAATTAATTAATTTATTTATTTCTTTATTTATGCATTTGTTTATTTTCCTTTATTCAAATAATCATCTAGTTATTTATCTATTTATTCTTTTACAAATATATTTAATTTTTCTGTGTCCAGAGAGCCTTTGGAGGCACAACCAAACTAAAACTGTGGGATCCTCTCTGTTTTTTTTTTGTTTTGTTTTTTCGAAATGTTATATTTAATGTGTGTGTGTGTGTGTGTGTGTGTGTGTGTGTGTGTGTGTGTGTGTGTGTGTGTGTGTGTGTGTAAAAGAATTTGACATCAGGAGATTCCATTCAGAAAACATACAAAATATAAATAAACCAATAAAAACATCATAGTAAACATGAGTTAATACAGCTCCTTTGGTATTGTGGTTTTACAAATTTTGTTCTGGCCAGTGGTAGACAATTTAATTTAATTGAGGGTCATTAAGGCATGAAGTGGTCAGAGAAAAATCAAGTGACTTCTTTCTAGTTTACTAGAAAAATTGAGAAGATATCTACGAATATAAAGAGCCCCCATGAAAAGTATTTATTCTAATATTTTTGTTCTGTCTAACATTTTAGAAATTTATTCAGTTTTGAAGGACCTTTGGATCCAACAGAGTTAACCTCTATATAGACTTAATATTAAAGTGAAAATTTTAAATATTGTCTAAACAGAAATGT
>NC_134820.1:21140835-21155835 GCF_046742065.1 Oratosquilla oratoria | reverse complement strand
TTAACAGTGTTAAACCATCATAACCGTTTTTAACCGTCATAACGGTCTTAGACATCCCTGCTGGCTCTTTGTATAATGATTATATCCGTCACCTTGTGCTTTATCAACGGTTTTAACCGTCGCCTAATAGGTTTTATTGAACGGTTAACCGTCCCTGTGTGGATCAAATGGAGGACCGTTTATCTTTCTACTACGGGCGGGTTTCCTTCAACTGAATAAAATCGTAAAAAAAAAAAAACAGTAAAAAGGTTAATCAAAACAGGTTCAAATGTCCTTGCTGAAGTGAGGAAAATTCCATTCAGCTTAATAGAATAACCTGACGTCACTTGCAATATATATATATATATATATATATATATATATATATATATATATATATATATATATATATAAACACAAACCAGCATCTCGTCCCGACGTAACGAACTTAACCGTCGCTGCTCCCGCGCGATGTAACGGTTTTAACGGTTTTAACCGTCGCAGCTCCCGCGCGATGTAACGGCTTTAACCGTCGCTGTGGAAGGCGGTGTCGACGGTTTTCTGAGACATGGCACGAGGTTGTGCTGCAATCGGTGATGGTCGGAGCGAAAACCGAGGCTGTGGTGTTAATGGACAGAAGCGGCGAATATTTTATTACAAAATGCGCTCCAGGTGACAACATCCATTATGGCGGCGCCTCTACCGTCCCCAGGCTACTTCTCCTCTTCCTCCTCTTTCTCCTCTTTCTCCTCCTCCTCCTCCGCTTTCTTCTTCTTCTTCTCTTCCTCCTACTTCTTCTTCTCTTCCTCCTACTTCTCTTCCTCCTACTTCTTCTTCTCTTCCTCCTACTTCTCCTCCTTCTTCTCTCCCTTCTTCTACTCCTCCTCCTCTCCCTCCTTCTTCTCCTCCTCCTCCTTCTCCTACTCCTCTCTCTCCCCCTCCTTCTCCTCCTCCTCTCTCTCCCCCTCCTTCTCCTCCTTCTCCTTCTCCTTCTCCTTCCTCTCCTCCCCCCCTCCTTCTCCTCCTCCTACTCCTCCTTCTTCTCCTCCTCCTACTCCTCCTTCTTCTCCTCCTCACCACCGGCTCCTCCTTCGCTTCTTCACCTTTCTCTTCCTCGTACTCCTCCTCCTCATGTCTTCCATCTCTCCCACCTCCCCCTCCTTCTCTTCTTCCATCCTCCTTCACTTTTTCCTACTCCTACTTCTACTCCTCCTCATTTTCCTTTTTCCCCTCCGCGTCCTCCTCCTTCGCTTCCTCCTACTCCGCTTCCTCCTACTCCTCTTTCGCTTCCTCCTCCTCCTCCTCCTTTGCTTCCTCCTCCTCCTTCACTTCATCCTCCTCCTTCACTTCCTCCTCCTCCTTCGCTTCCTCCTCCTCCATCGCTTCCTCCTCCTCCTTTGCTTCCTCCTCCTCCTTCGCTTCCTCCTCCTCCTCCTTCGCTTCCTCCTCCTCCTCCTCCCTCTCCCATTCACCGTTCTCATCCCTTTCCTTTCGTTCTTCTCCATCTTCCTTTCTACTTCTCCTCCTCTCCTTCCTTCTTTCTCCTCCTCCTCCTCCCCATTTTCTTCGTCTTCCTCCTCGTTGTCTTCTTAACATTCTCCAACTTCTCTTTATCACTAATTGACTTCTCTTTCCTTTTACTTTTTTGTTTCCTTATATTTCTCATATTTTCTTTGTTTTATTTGTTTTCCACTTGAAAGCTTCTTGGTGTTATTGGACAGAAGTGGTGAATATTTTATCACACACACACACACACACACACACACACACACACACACACACACACACACACACACACACACACACACACACACACACACACACACACACACACACACATATATATATATATATATATATATATACTATATACATATGTGTGCATATTTGTTTATGTATGCATGTATAAGGGTGTCGAAAGACAAAAACTAAAATAAGAAATACAAAATTTCAACATTTCGTCCCACCAGAGTCTTGATCACAGAGCTTCCAAATGTTGAGAGAGAGTGGCCTTATGTCCGTCGGCGGACATCTGTTCCCCAGTCGACCCTTCTCGGAAGTCTTCTTATTGTTGAGTTCCGGTAACCTTGGGGCTTTGGATAGGCAACAGAAAACTTCCCTACTTTTGAAGATCTTAAGTTAGTTTTTTTGGTAAAGGTTGATTTATGTGTAGTTAGCTCAAATTTACCTCCTCCATTGATCCAACCCTCCGCGTTAGA
Source organism: Oratosquilla oratoria (assembly GCF_046742065.1). Lineage (NCBI taxonomy): Eukaryota > Metazoa > Arthropoda > Malacostraca > Stomatopoda > Squillidae > Oratosquilla > Oratosquilla oratoria. The sequence goes on along the minus strand of NC_134820.1, from coordinate 21,153,637 downwards.
TCCACTTTGAAAAAAAAAAAAAGGATTTTATTTCTATCGGCCCTGAATGCCTTGGCAAATGTAAACAACGTGTCGCACACGTGTTGGCACGTACAGCTTCTGATGGTTTATAAAGTGGGATATTCTGGTAGAAAGGTTCACGAAATGATCATATTGGGTGGTTACAAATCGCCACTTGATTGAAGCCTAGGGACCGCTGAGTGGGCCGGGTTTCTTTTCAACAATAGGGTCGTCATGTCTAGATTTTGCTATTTTTCTATTTTGGCTCTAGTCATTCTAGCCATTCGGAATCTTCTAGGAACGCATCTAAATGTAATTTAATTCAGGAATTATACATACATACGTATACTAAAGGCTTTTCCCCCCTTACAAGGGAGGTATCCAAAAAACAAAGGCATATAAACCACTCCCACCCATTCCATCCCCTACATACTCCACTCCCCTCTACCCTCTTCCCTCCCTCTCATCTTGGCTCCTCCTGGATGACGGGTCATCCCTGCATCTTGTCCACTGCCCTGGGTCAGAAGCAGTGTCAGGAACTATGCGTTGTGATAATATCTGTCCGCTGTTAGGATCACCAACTCTCTTGTTTATTTCTCTCTCTCTCTCTCTCTCTCTCTCTCTCTCTCTCTCTCTCTCTCTCTCTCTCTCTATCTATCTATCTATCTATCTATCTATCTATCTATCTAATTCTCTCTTGATGATATTGTCATATCATAACTACTTGTGAAAATAATCATCTCTGTTGTTGGACTTTCTGAAAAGCGAAGACCATCCCAGCACATCCTGTGAGTCAGTGTCGAGATATGGCAATTTATAGTTCTTTTCCATTTCCAGAGAACTAAGCCAGCATATGAAATATAAGAGAATGCAATGCAGCAGCACGAGATTGCCAGCAAGGATAGAAACGCTAATAAACTACAGCCCATAGCAAAACCAATTCTAGATCCCATGGCTCGAAACGATCTAGTGTTACAATTCTCATTTTGAACTTCATTCTCTTTTATACCGTATTCAGTATATATATATATATATATATATATATATATATATATATATATATATATATATATATATATTTGCTTGTAACCACGAGGAAATTAAAGATCGGAATACTGAACGTTTTCGTCTATTAAGACATTTTCAAAGTACATAGTGTCACAACAAAGAATAACTTAAATATAATAATATAGAAAAGAGGAGAGGTCACACAACGTAAATACGTAAGGATTATCTTACAAAGAAACAAAAATATAAAAACAATAAAAAAATCTTTATTCACGTGTTTTATGTGATTACTGTTGCATATATATATATATATATGTATATATATATATATATATATATTTATATATGTATATATACATAAAGTAACGTAGATGTCGTAACTCATGAGTAAAATAAAACTTAAACAGCAGTAACTGCTGAAGAGGACCACAGCTACTGGTTGAAATATACGGTTTACTCTGTATTTCAGCTTCTTTCTCCGAGAGTGGGTTTAAGTTATATATATATATATATATATATATATATATATATATATATATATATATATATATATATATATATATATATATATATATATATATATATATACGTAAAGGCTGACAATAGAGAGGTGGCAAATGAAACGTTAAGGCTAGAGTATAGAGTTTCACTCAGACCAGACGTTTTGATCCCTTAGTCCTTCTAGAACTCCGTACTATAGCTTTAATGTTTCATTCACCATCTCTCTCTTTGTCTCCCTCTTGATATATATATATATATATATATATATATATATATATATATATATATATATATATATATATATATGTATATATATATATATATATATTGAGAGATTGTGGCAGGTTTGAGGAAGGTGGAAGAGTAAGACACGGGTCTAGGGCCGAGTTTATTCCTGACCAGTTTCGCCTTCTTCAGCTCTAAGCGAAACCGGTATGTATGTATATATGCATATGTATGTAGGTATGTATATATGTACGTATGTATGTATGTATATATGTAATCACACGTGTGTATGTTGTGGCAAGATATAGTTGTGAAGGTAAAGACAGGGGTTGTGATGGCGAAGATTGTGGTGATAATGGGCAAGATTGATGTGGAGGCGGTGGGGGTGGTACGGCGAGAGAATACTTGAAGAGGATAGTCATGATATATGGCGGAGAGGGGAGGAGGAGGAAGAGGAGGAGGAGGAGAGGAGGAAGGGAAAATTAGGAGAAGGGGAAGGGGAAATGGAGGAGGAGAATGAGTATAGAGAAGTAAAGGACGGGGATGATTTAATGAAATAGGATATGATGGAGGAAGAAAAGGAAGGGAAGGACGTATAGGAAGAAGAGGTAGAGGAGAGGGAAATGGAAGAGAGGAGGGGAGGAAAGTGGGGAAAGAGGAGGGAAGGAGAGGGAGGAGGAGGGGAGGAAGAGGAGGAAAGGAGGCTTAAGGAGAGAAGAGTTATGCCGAGGAGGCATCCCCAATAAATCAGGAGCTGGGAGGAGTCTTGGAGTGGGAGTTAGGAAAAGGGACGATGAATGGGAGACACTGGAGTGGAGGGGGTGGGAGTGGAAATGTGGTTGGGAGTTTCTTCCTCTAGTGTCGCGTAATGAAGGAAGCGTTTGTGATAAGTAACGCAAGATGAGGGAACAGTATTGTGATGTTGGATGTCCCCTGCCCTGACTAAATGTTTTGCTTGTATATTTTTGACATACACCTGTGAGATGTGCCTTGTTATCAAAACAAGGACATCATTCAACTCAGTGTACAACATTTGGAGTAAAAGGGTAAAGTGAATTATTGTCTATAGTGACGGAGGGTAGGAAGCAGAAGACAAACATCTGCTGTCAGGCCTGCGTGTTACGTGTCATATCAGATGTACGTGTTTAGCATGCATTATGTGAAGATGTTTGGAATATACTGTGTTTTTAACTTGATTAATTGACTGGATACATGTGTTGTGGTGATTATCCCGTTCGGAGGAAGCCGACGTCTTGTACATTTCTTTCTGGATATTAATAGCCAGATGATGTTACTCATCTGAAGGTAACTTTAATCTGAACACATCGGTTGTTCGGTGAGTAGTCTTTCAAAGTTGAAGTCGATGTTAATCCATCCTGTACCAGTTGACACGTCCTGATATGTAAAGAGTCCTAGGTGGGATTGAAATTGCCTCCGACAATTGATACATATGTTGGTTGATGGAAGACGTTGGCATAGTTCAGGGTTCTTCTCGCGTTATTTTCAGACTTCTTCGAGAGCTCTCCAATGCTTTCGTCTGTTCCATCGAGCGTTTGCGTTGTTTCATGAATACTGTTCTTCCAGGTGTTACCATCATTGGAAACGTGCTGTCATGTGTTCAAGCTGATATTAGCGGCTTTTAGGTGAAATCTTAGTGGTTTTTCTATCCTTCCCTCTGACTTCCTTGACATATAAAGGAATAATAAATCTATCCTACCACATTAACCGTTGGACCTGAATCTAACCTGACAAACAATTACCTATTATGCGTCAGATAATTACATACTTAACTGTCCACAGAGAAACTGTTATTGGAAATGATTCTCGTAATAATTTGAAAATACGTTACAATAATATTTTCTCTGGACACTCGTAGTCGTGTCTTTGGTCAGTGGGGGTATCTTTGACCTCTGGAACGCTGACAAATCCTTTTCAATTACCATTACGTTCCAGGATTTTTTTTTTTCTTATTTTCTTTGTGATCGATGTTACCCGATGATACTCGGAAAGACTTAGGGACCTTTTTTTTCATCTTTCGCAATCTGACTAAAGCACTGCTGTTGCGTTACCGCAAGATATTGGGGATATTTCTCTTGACCGCAAGCGATCAGCAATGTAAATGATTGGTCGAGCGATTATCATTTGTGTGAAGGCATCTCATACATTCATCACTCATTTTAATATTAAACATGGAATCATCGGCCCCTGAAATTGTGTGGTGAGGCAGTCCTAATGCTTTAGTATCATCTTAAAAAAGAGAGGGGATTAAGTTTGCATAGCGGAATACAACGGAGCACAATAGTAAAAAACAATAGGAAGCCAGATGCCCCATAGCAATGTAAGTGGTTTAAAAAATATATAGCGCGTATGTAATATGTATACGTTTAAATCCTGTATGTTATGGTTGTGTGTGTGTGTGTGTGTGTGTGTGTGTGTGTGTGTGTGTGTGTGTGTGTGTGTGTGTATGTGTACGCGCTTACGTGTGTGCTTGCGTGCGTACATACTTGTGTCCGTACACACGTGTGTGCATCCATGTGTACTTGTGATAATATATGTGTACATGTGGATCCACGAGATGACGTTTGTGTATGTGTGTACACATCTATGGGTCTTGCAGATGTCTGACAATATACACGCGATCTTGCATGTTGCTGCCATACAGTTCTACTCAAAAGGTTGTGTGCATTTACGCTAAAGAAGCACAAGAAGATTCCTACGCCTTCAAGGATCTTCCACACCGTCTGGGTAGGATAAAACGGAGTAGCTTTTCTTATCCTTTCATTTTTTTTCTCCCCCTTTCGTTGTTGCTTAAGTACCAGAAATCTGTTGAAGAATAAGAAGAGAACAAAGGTTGTTTTTCGTTGATATATGGGTATTTACCTTTGCGGAAGATAGATTTTTGCGCAACAACGAGTAGAAATAGTTTGTAATTCTCAGGAATTTTAAATGGTTCAGTGCCGTTTGTTAGCATTGGATCTATCGCGTATAGTAGCGAAACTCAGGGTTAAAGTGAGAAAGAGAAAACAAGGTTTGGAAAATATGGCGTCCCGCAGTGATGAAGTTTGGATGAATACCACAAAGGTTACAAAAATATATAAGAGTAAGAACTGTACACTTCACAATTTATCAATTAGAGGTTCAACTATAGTTGGGATGTTTTAGTTTTTTTCCAAGTGATATGAGTGGTTTCTGGCCTAAGGGACTTAATTGAATTCTCTATTGTAAAAGAGTTAGAAAAACATATAGAAAAAGTGGGAGTATTAATAAATGTTATGAGGTCATTATTAAGAGATTCAACTATGGAAAAGGGTTATAAAAATACATATAGTAGCAGTAATACATTTTCTGAGGTCATTATTCAGAGGTTGAACTATATTGAATTCTCAGTGGAAAAAATGTGATGTATATTGTGTTAGGAACTGCACACTTCACAATTGATCAATTAGAGATTGAACTATAGAAGGGGTGTTTTAGTCCCTTCCCCAGTAATGTGAGTGGTTTCTGGTTTAAGGAAGTCGACTGAATTCTCTGATGGAGAAGAGTTACAAAAACACATAGAAAGAATGGGAATATTAATACATGTTGTGAGGTCATTATTCAGGGATTGAACTATAGTGGGGATATTTTTTTCCAATAATGAGAATACATACATACATACATATACCAAGGCTTTTTCCCCCTTACAAGGGAGGTAGCCAAAAAGGGAAAGGCATAAAATCATTTCCACCCATTCCATCCCTGAATACACTCCACACCCCTCCACCCTCCCTCTTATCTGAACACCTCCTGGATGACGGGTCATCCCTGCACCTTGTCCACTGCCCTGGGTCAGAAGCAGTGTCGCAAGACACAGCACATCCACAGCAAGGCCGCTTCATTAAATCGGCGACCCCCCCTCTCCGTCCCCCCATTGCATAAAAGGAGAGGACGGGGAGAAATCCCTTCGGGCTGCGTCAACTTTTGCTCACACATACTACCTCACCCCCCCCCCCCCCGCCCATTCCACCTCTGGTTTAAGGGTCTCAATTGAATTCTTTGTGGAAAAGAGTTACAGGAACACACAGAAAGAGTGGGAGTATTAATATATCTTGTGACGTCATTATTAAGAGATTGAACTATAGTGGGGATATTTTAGTTCCTTCCCCAGTAACGAGAGTAGCCTCTGGTTTAAGAGGCTCAATTGAATTCTTTGTGGAAAAGGGCTACAAAAATACATAAAGTAGGAAAGTAGGAGCACTAATACATTTTGTGAGGTTATTATTCAGAGATTGAACTATATTGAATTCTCTGAAAAAAAAAAAAAATCGGGGCACATGTCACCCTAGAACGCCCACATGAAGAATCGTCACCCCATGAGATCCCACCTGAAGAACTGTCACCCCATACGCCGTATATCAACAGTGAAATAAAGATTAGGTTAGGTTAGATTACGTTGGGGTTAGGTTAAGTTAGGTTAGATTACGTTAGGTTAGGTTAGATTAGGTTAGGTTAGATTAGGTTAGGTTAGATTAGGTTACGTTAGGTTAGATTAGGTTAGGTTAGATTAGGTTAGATTAGGTTACGTTAGGTTAGATTAGGTTACGTTAGGTTAGATTAGGTTACGTTAGGTTAGATTAGGTTACGTTAGGTTAGATTAGGTTACGTTAGGTTAGGTTAGGGTACGTTAGATTAGGTTACGTTAGGTTAGGTTAGGGTACGTTAGATTAGGTTACGTTAGGTTAGGTTAAGTTAGGTTAAGTTAGGTTAGGTTAGGTTAGGTTAGGTTACGTTACGTTAGGTTAGGTTACGTTAGGTTAGGTTAGGTTAGGTTACGTTAGGTTAGGTTAGGTTACGTTAGGTTAGGTTAGGTTAGGCTAGGTTAGGTTAGGTTAGGCTAGGTTAGGTTAGGTTTGGTTAGGTTGAATGAAGGGTATGATTATTGTCATCAACTTATACAAACGAAGAATCGTAAACCCAGGATAGCCCACATGAAGAATTGTCACTCAGTCGAAGCCTGGGATGACGATTCTTCATGTGATCCAGAAAATCATCTGTAGTGTGTTGTACAGTAGATTGAGGAAGAGAAGACATACCCTCGAGCGGTAGCGGGACTGTTGTATACCATCAACACCACGGAAGCTTGCAAGGAAAGGAAGTTAGAGACATTGCAGAAGGGGACGAAATGTCCTCTCCAGGGGACGAGATGTCCTCCCCAGGGGACGAGATGTCCTCTCCAGGGGACGAGATGTCCTCTCCAGGGGACGAGATGTCCTCTCCAGGGGACGAGATGTCCTCTCCAGGGGACGAGATGTCCTCTCCAGGGGACGAGATGTCCTCTCCAGGGGACGAGATGTCCTCTCCAGGGGACGAGATGTCCTCTCCAGGGGACGAGATGTCCTCTCCAGGGGACGAGATGTCCTCTCCAGGGGACCTTTGAGCTCGCGGCTCGCAACCCACCACTTCCAAGGCCGCCTGAAACAGTGAAGGCTCCGTTCAATCAATATGATATTCCCCCTTGATCATCTTCACCTCTTCTTCAAAGTATTCTTTCTTCGAGACATTAAAAAAAGACTTCCCAAGTCGAGGGCTTCAAAGACATCTTCCGTAGAAGATCGAGGTCTCTTAAATATTTTTTGTCTCTCTTTTGTCATTTGCGAGAGGTGAATCCTTTGTAGGTTTTCTGTTCAGATGAGGAACTGCTGCATTTTTTTTATTTTTTTTACATTTTTTTTAAGACAAAGTGAATATTCTTATTTATGTCAAATTGCATATTTTGAGTTTTATTTTTTTTTTACATTTTTTTGTTTAAGACAAAGTGAATATTCTTATTTATGTCAAATTGTTCTGTTTACCTGTGGAACGGCCTTATAAGGAGTGTCAGAATTTTGAGGTAGGCTGAAGAGGCTAAAAAAAAAAAAAAAAAAAAAAAAAAATCTGTCGACAACCAATAACTAACTGACTAATTAACTGACTAGCTGACTAACCAACTAGCTAACTAATTCACTAATAAACAAAATTAGATAAACGAAATGAATAAGCAAATAATTGAATAACTAAATAACTGAATAAGAGAATTAATAATTAATAGATGAAATAGAAGAGGGGAAAGCGCTATATTACACGTATAGGATAAATTATTTTAGATATATAATGTGTTCACATCATATAACATGACGTGATGATGTGGTTTAACGTCACAAACTCCCCTCTATCGGAAGGCTAGAACCTTACCCCTTTCAGAGGACTTTGTAGCGTGTAATTTAATGAACCATGTCTTTGGTTCAACTTCGCCGGTGGCAGGATTCGAACCGCCATCCCCTCGACCTTCGCCGCAAGTAACGACGTCCTAACGCGCTCGGCCAGCGAACTTCTATGACATGACGTAAATGACGTAAATCACGTGACGTAAATCTTTTCACTTTTTTTGAGAGATGATTCATAAATGTCTAATAAATTGCAACAGCCCTATTTTATAATGCTACGAAATATCTTCGTGTTGTTCTATATATACAAGTTTACGCATATGCAGAATTGACAGCTTATAAAGTTAAATAATATAGTGGTTTCTTATATTAGATATTCATTACAAAGTACAAATAAATTGTTACCATAATCAAAATATAAGTACAAATAAATTGTTACAATAATCAAAATATAAGTACAAATAAATTGTTACAATAATCAAAATATAAGTACGAATAAATTGTTACAATAATCAAAATATATAGTCGACCAAGAGGTCGTAACTATTTGAAAAGATACAGGAGAGAGAGAGAGAGAGAGAGAGAGAGAGAGAGAGAGAGAGAGAGAGAGAGAGAGAGAGAGAGAGAGAGAGACTCACACGATGGCAGATTTCAAAGATAATAAAATAATATAAAATAGAAAACAAAACAAAAACCAAACCAAACCAAACACTAAATAAATAAATAAATAAATAAATAAATAAATAAATAAAAAATAAAAAATAAACGAATAGATAAATGAATAGATAAATAATGAAATAAAATGAAACAAAATAAAAAATTCTTTAGTGAAATTCAGTGTTCGTATTCAATCACTTCTGTGATGCCACTACCGGACTCTAGCCTTCAGGGACCTCCCACCCTCCTCCTCCTCCTCCTCCTCCTCCTCCTCCTCCTCCTCCTCCTCCTCCTCCTCCTCCTCCTCCTCCTCCTCCTCCTCCTCCTCCTTTCCTCCTCATCTTCCTCCTCTTTCTCCTCTTCATCTTCCTCCTCTTCCTCCTCCTCATTTCCTCCTCTTCCTCCTCCTCCTCATTTCCTCCTCCTCCTCCTTTTCCTCCTCTTCATTCTCTTCCTCCTCTTTTTCCTCCTCCTACTCCTCCTACTTTTCTCCTCTTGCTCCTCTTCCTTTCCTCCTCCTTCTCCTCTTCGTTCTCCTCCTCCTCGTTCTCCTCCTCCTCTTCCTTCTCCTCCTCCTCCTCCCCCTACTCCTACTCCTTTCCTCCTTTTCTCCATCTTCCTCTCCAAGATCACCTCACTTTCTCCTACTTCTCTTCTTTCTCCTTCTCCTCCGCCTCTTTCTTCCTCCTCCTTCTCCTCTTCCTCCTCTTACTCCTCCTCTTACTCCTCCTCTTACTCCTCCTCCTTCGCCTCCTTCTCCACCTTCCCCTCTTCGCTTCCTTCTACTCCTTCTTCCTCTCCTTCCTCCTCCTCCTCCTCCTCTAGCTTCTCTTCCTCCTCCTCCTCCTTTAGCTTCTCTTCCTCCTCCTCCACCTTTCCCATATCCTCTCCTTCTCCTACTCCTTCCTCTCCACCTTTCCCTCTTCCCCTCCTTCTCCTACTCCCTCCTCTCCTTCTCCGCCTTCCCCTCTTCCTCTACTTCTCCACCTTCCCCTCTTCCTCTCCTTCTCCTACTCCTTCCTACTCCTTCCTCTCCTTCCTCTCCTCCCTCGCAATTCTCCTAATGCTATTGCTTAATTTAAAATCCATACCTTTCATTTAGCTTGAGTAGACGCGGTGCAGCCCAACAATGCCCCGGCGAGTTACGGTCCTCAAGACGCGACCTGAAGAGACAATGGTTTGACGCCCTCGCCAAAGACCGCCAGGCGAGGCTCGGCAACCGAACTCAGGATATCAAAAGATTTGCCAGCAAGGTGGGGAGGTGTTTGTGTGTAAGTGCGTGCGTATGTTTCATACGTGTGCATGTATATTTTTGTATACATATGTATGTGTGTGTGTGTGTGTGTCTGTTTTTACACGTGTGCATATATATTTTTGCATACATATGTATGCATGCATATGTGTATGTGTGTGTGTTTTTACGTGTATATTTTGTATACATGTGTATACATGCATGTGTGTGTATGTATGTGTGTGTGGGTGCATGCGTGTATGTTTTTATACATGTGGGTGTATATTTTTGTATACATGTGTATGCATGCATATGTGTGTGTGTTTTTATACAGCTGCGTGTATATTTTTGTATACATGTGTATACATGCATGCATGCACGCACATGTGTGTGTGTGTGTGTGTGTGTGTGTGTGTGTGTGTGTGTGTGTGTGTGTGTGTATCTGCATCGTATATGAATGAACAGTTAGGTGTGTATGTGAATGCAAATATAATTTGATAGGAATGAGGTAGAATAAGAGAGAGAGAGAGAGAGAGAGAGAGAGAGAGAGAGAGAGAGAGAGAGAGAGAGAGAGAGAGATTATATTCACACGATCATAATCATATACGTACATATAATTACATACATAATTTTCCGGGAATTTTCATACACGTTCTTGGGCGTAGTTAAAAAGCAAACCCACATCTTATGCTCATACCTGCGTGCGTGCACGCGCGTGCTCAAGAGGGCGCGTGGGTGCTTGTGCGTGCATGCGTGCGTGCGTGCGTTTGTTCGTTCGAGCGCTGTTGGAAGAAGGTGTCAAATTCACATGACGGGAACAATGTCAAAGAGATGGTTTTGTCTCGTACTCGAGAAGGTGGAGGAGGATGTGGAGGAGTAGGAGGAGGAGGAGAAGAAGGAGGAAGAGGTGGAGGTAAAAGAGGGGGAGGAGGAGGAGGAGGAGGAGACGAGGAGAAAAAGTACAGGAGAAGCGGAGGAAGAGATGGAGGTAAAAGAGGAGGAGGAGGAGAAGTAGGAGGAGAAGTAGGAGGAAGAGGAGGAGGTAAAAGAGGAGGAGGAGGAGGAGGAGGAGGGGAGGTACAGGAGTAGGAGTAGGAGGAGAAGGAGAAGTGGAAGGGGGAGATGGAGGTAAAAGAGGAGGAGGAGTTGGAGGAGGAGGAGGAGGAGGAGGAGGAGGAGAAGTAGGAAGAAGAATTAAGGGAGATAGTGGATAGAACAAAGCAACGAGGAACAAGGGAAATGCGATGATAATGCATAAAAGTAAGAGGAGAAAAAACAGGAATAAAAGGCAAAAAAAAAAGTAAGAAAACGAGGAAAAGGAGAAAAGGAAGAGGAAAAGGACGAAATGAATGTGTAAAAGAAATAAAGTGAATTAAAGAGGAAAAGGAGAAAGAGAAGGAGGAAAAGGACGAAAGGAAGGTGCAAAAGAAATAAAGAGAATTAAAGAGGAAAAGGAGAAAGGGAAGAAGGAAACGGACGAAGGAAAGGTATAAAAAATAAAGGAAATAAAGGGAATTAAAGAGGATGAGGAGAAAGAGAAGGAGGAAAAGGACAAAAGGAAAGGTATAAAAATTTAAAACAAATTAAAGAGGAAAAGGAAGACAGAGGAGGCGAAGGAAGAAGAGTAGGAAGATTAGAAAGAAAAGCAAGAGGAACAGGATGAAGAGGAAGAAGAGGAAGGGGGGAGAGGCAATGGGAACAAAAAGAAAGAGAGGAGGAGAAAGTGAGAGGAAGTTAGGAGTAAACAGAACAACAGAGGAGAAGGAATAATTTGTAATCAGACGTTAGGATCATCCACATCTCAATTCCATACACTAGTGAAGTTTCCAGTTTACTTTTCCAGCACTTTTCCATGCACACTCGTTTCTGTGAAGAGGAAAGGAAAGGATCTACAGAAAAACAGAGGAGAAGGAATAATTTGTAATCAGACATTAGGATCATCCACATCTCAATTCCATACACTAGTGAAGTTTCCAGTTTACTTTTCCAGCACTTTTCCATGCACACTCATTACTGTGAAGAGGAAAGGAAAGGATCAACAGAACAAAAGAGGAGAAGGAATATTTTTCATTCAGACATAAGGATCATCCACATCTCAATTCCATACACTAGTGAAGTTTCCAGTTTACTTTTCCAGAGCGTTTCCATGCACACTCATTACTGTGAAGAAGAAAGGAAAGGATCAACAGAACAAAAGAAGAGAAGGAATATTTTCCAATCAGACATTAGAATCGCCCAAATCTCAATTCCATACAGTAGTGAAGTTTCCAGTTTACTTTTCCAGCGCGTTTCCATACACACTCATTACTGTGAAGAAGAAAGGAAAGGATCAACAGAACAAAAGAGGAGAAGGAATATTTTCCAGTCAGGCATTAGAATCGCCCAATCCCATACAGTAGTGAAGTTTCCAGTTTACTTTTCCAGCGCTTTTCCATACACACTCGTTTCTGTGAAGAAGAGAGGAAAGGATCAAGATGAACAAAAGAGAGGGAATATTTTCCAGTCAGGCATTAGAATCGCTCATCCCATACAGTAGTGAAGTTTCCAGTTTACTTTTCCAGCGCGTTTCCATGCACGCTCATCAATGTGAAGAAGAAAGGAAAGGATCAAAAGAACAAAAGAGAAGGAATATTTTCCAGTCAGGCATTAGAATCGCCCAATCCCATACAGTAGTGAAGTTTCCAGTTTACTTTTCCAGCGCGTTTCCATACACACTCGTTTCTGTGAAGAAGAAAGGAAAGGATCAACAAAACAAAACAGAAGGAATCTTTTCCAGTCAGGCATTAGAATCGCCCAATCCCATACAGTAGTGAAGTTTCCAGTTTACTTTCCAGCAAATTTACTTGTAGTCCCTATTCATTCCAGATGGCGTTTGGGCCATTTGATGACACTTTACTGGTCGAACTATTTACCTCAAGCTTCCGCGGTCGTTTGTTGCTGTCGTTCAATCTCGGACACTTTGTCCAACACGTCTTATGTCTTTCTTCACAATATCATT
>NC_134820.1:21128335-21133335 GCF_046742065.1 Oratosquilla oratoria | reverse complement strand
CTGAATGTCGCTGGGTGATTTTATTAATTTCAGAAAATCATCCCCAACTCCCCCTTTTTAGGGAAAAAGATTAACATCCAAATCTGTGATAAAGCAGTGAACGGCTTTTGACTGTATTTCTGGGCGTTATATAGTGATGTAGTAATCTAAAATGCAAATGGCGAGCGACTAAGTACTTATATTACTGAGTGAGGTGTGCGGTGAGAGAGACTGCACATGTGGGGTGATACATTTACACGTGAGAGACTGCCCGTGGCGTGAGAGGTGATCCACGGCGTGAGATGAAGGGAGTTCGGGGGTGAAGGGTGAGGTGTGTTGTGTGAGAGACCGCACATGTGTAGGGTGATACATTTACCCGTGAGAGAATGCCCGTGGCGTGAGAGGGGATCCTTGGCGTGAGATGAAGTGAATTCATGGGTGAAGGGTGAGGTGTGCTGTGTGAGAGACCGCACATGTGGAGTGCTACATTTACACGTGAGAGACTGCCCGTGGCGTGAGAGGTGATCCACGGCGTGACATGAAGGGAGTTCGGGGGTGAAGGGTGAGGTGTGTCGTGAGAGAGACCACATATGTGGGGTGAAACATTAACACGTGAGAGAATGCCCGTGGCGTGAGAGGCAACCCTTGGCGTGAGATGGAGTTGAGGGGTTAAGGTTGAGGTGTGCAGTGAGAGAGACCGCACATGTACGGTGGTACATTTACACGTGAGAGACCGCCCTTGGCGTGAGAGGCGACCCTTGGCATGAGATGAAGGGAGTTGAGGGGTGAAGGGTGAGGTATGCGGTGAGACCACATATATGGAGTGATACATTTACACGTGAGACTGCCCGTGGCGTGAGAGGCGATCTTTGGCGTGAGATGAAGGAAGTTGAGGGGTGAAGGGTGAGGTGTGCAGTGAGAAGGCCATATATGTAGGGGGATACATTTACACGTGAGAGACTGCCCGTGGCGTGAGAGGCGACCCTTGGCGTGATGTGATGTATGCTTACGTGTGACGTAGGGAGATGAAAGTTAGTTTAGGGGTGAAGAAGTGTGACGTGGGGTGAGAATGTATTATGTGGGGTGATATATGCTTACGTGTGACGTGAGGAGATAGAAGTTTAGGGGTTTAAGAGTGAAGGAATGTGACGTGGGGTGAGTGTGTGTTATGTGGGGTGATATATGATCTCGTGTGACGTGGGGAGATAGAATTTTAGGGATGGAGTGTGACGTGGGGTGAGAGTGTATTATGTGGGGTGATATATGCTCACGTGTGACGTGGGGTGAGAGTGTGTTATGTGGGGTGAAAGAGTGTGACGTGGGGTGAGAGTGTGTTATGTGTCAGATATACATTTCTCTGGCGGGTGACGCGTATCCTACTACCTGGCATCATATTTGGGTAAGCTCGTTGTTAGTTTCGGTTGGAATTATCAGGCTCGAACTTTGCAGCGCGAATCAAAACAACCCCATTGAAAAACAAAGAACAAGCGCTTCAGATAATCGTCTGACGATCATCGTTGTGCCATGAACGATCATCGTTGAGTGATAATCGTACCGAGGAAGTAAGATTACTGTAGTGAAACTTAAGTGAGAGTGCTCTATGCGTAACGTGAGATGATGACAGTATATGGCGTGTGAAAGTATATCGTGAGATGATTAAAATTCGGGGGTAACTATTTTTGAGTTGAAAGTAATTTTCAATATATATATATATATATATATATATATATATATATAATATGCATATATATATATATATATATATATATATATATATATATATATATACACATATATATATATATGTATATATAATCTTTATTGATGCATTCCAAGACAAATCAAATCAAGTGCCGATAGCTGAAGTAGAATACTTCATCATAAAGATTTTAACAATGGAATGGAAAGACTATAGATTATGTTTTCATTATGAAGGGCTAAACTCAAGTGAAACAATTTGCAAATTAAATTTTGGACAACTATAGAAAGAGAAAGACAAGGTACAAATGACGAAGAAATTTACAAACGGTTTAGTCTCAAATTTACATAGAGAAAATGTGGTTAGATGTGAATATTACATACGTGGGTTATATGGGTGAGAATGGCAAGGTCACCTGAGGTCATGTGACGTCAGTGAGTTTGGAAAACAGGTCAGTAAGCATCCAACTACGAACAAGTGGAATCGGTTACTTTTTATTTTTTGTTATACTATTCAGACTTGAATTGTCTTTTCATTGAAGGAAAATACAAATCTGAGGATTCCTAATTCTCTCGCCTTTTATAACTCGCATGAGGAAATCAAATCAAATCGAATCAAATCAGCCATCCTGAGTCCACTGCTGAACAAAAGCCTCCTTCATAGCATTCCATGATTCACACGACCGCGCCAACCTCTGCCATGTCACTCCTGCAAACTTCTCAATACACCCTATCCGAGTTGATACCTTGACGTGGTGGATAGGCTTGAGACTCTTAATGATTACAAAAGTTCTGTCGATAGAGAGGAAATCTCTGCAGGGTCACCCACATCGAACAGGTTTTGTAAGAAAGATCAGGCAAAGAGCAGTTCACATACACAGTTGCAGGACCCATATGGGGAAATACAGAGAGAGACTTCTTCTCCCCTCCCTTTCCCAAACTACGCTGGAGTCAGAAAGAGCTAGAGTCCTATATGGTGAAATAGAATGGCTGTATGTAGATGACAAATTGACGCGTTATTTTTCTATTTCTATTCTTCATTATTTTTTTTTGTAAATTCTAGAGTGGATGAGGGAGTGAGTTGTGTATAGTTGATAAATTGACGCGACCTTTTTTTTTTTTTCCGTTTCGTAAATTCCTGAGTGGATGAGGGAGAGGATTACCATGTAATGAATTTGTGGGGGTAAACTAGCTTCAGCTGTCGAACCCTATTGTGGATGTGCTGCGTCTTGCTGCATTGCTTCTAACCCGAGCAGTGGGCGAAGATAAGGATGGCTCCTCATTCAGGAGGAGGTTAAAAAAAGAAATAAAAAAAATGGAGAAAGAAATAAGAAGAAGAAATTTGAGAAGTATAGGAAAGAGGATTGGAGGAGGTGAAAGGGGAAGAGGAGGAAGAAGAGAAGAGAAGGGCGGAAGAAGAAGAGGGGTGGAAGAGGAAAAGGAGAAAGAAGATAGGGAGAGAAAAAAGAGGAAGTTGAGAAGTAAAGGGAAGATGAGGGGAGGAGGAGGAGGTGACTTAGGAAGAGGAGGAAGAAAAGAAAGAGAAAAATGATACAGAAACGAAAAAAAAATGAAAAAAGAGGAAAAATAAGAGAGAGAAGAATAAAATGAGAAGATGAAAAAAAGATGATGATACAGAAAAAGGAGAAGAGGAAAAAGAAGAGAAAAAAGAAAAAGAGGAGGATAAAGAGAACTCAGAAAAAAGAGAAAACAGAAAAAAAAGAGAGAAAGAAGGCATATACAGTAGATGAGGACAATGTCTGAAAACGGTTCCAAGGAGAAACACGAAGAGGAGGAGGAGGAGGAAGAGGAGGAGGAAGAGGAGGAGGAGAAAAGGAAGAAGGGAGAGCTAAGCAAATAAAATAAACGAGAGAAGCAGAAAAAAGAAAAAAAAGAGAAAGAGAGAGAGAGAGAGAGAAAGAGAGAGAGAGAGAGAGAAAGAGATAGAGAGAGAGAGAGAGAGAGAGAGAGAGAGAGGGGCGAGTGTAGAAAAACCAGGGAAGTGAAATCATAAAAAGAGGAGGAAGAAGAGAAAGAGACGAATGAAAGGAACCAGGGAGGAAGGAGAAGGAGAGGATAAAAGAGAAGAATGTAAAGAGAAGAAGAAAGGAAAGGAAAGGAAGGAAAGGAAGGATAAGGGAGGAGCGAAGCAAAAGGTGAAAGTGAAAGAAATGGAAGATACGAGGAGAAGAGGAAAAAAAAAAGGAGGAGAGGGAGGAAGGGGACGAAGAGGAGGAGGAAGAAGAGAAGGAAGAGGAGTAGGAAGAGGAGGAGGAGGAGGAGAAGGAAGAGAGGAGGAAGAGGACAAAGAGGAGGAAGAGGAAGAGAAAGAAAAGGAGGAGAAAGAAGAAGAGAAGAAAGAGGAGGAGGGAGAGTAGGAGGAGGAGGAGAAGGAAGAGGACAAAGAGGAGGAAGAAGAAGAGAAGGAAGAGGAGGAGGAAGAGGAGGAGGAGGAGAAGGAAGAGGGGAGGAAGAAGACAAAGAGGAGGAAGAAGAAGAAGAGAAAGAAAAGGAGGAGAAAGAAGAAGGAGGAGAAGAAAGAGGTGAGGAAGAGGAGGAGGAGGAGAAGGAAGAGGACAAAGAAGAGGAAGAAGAAGAGAAGGAAGAGGAGGAGGAGGAAGAGTAGGAGGAGGAGGAGAAGAAAGAGATGAGGAAGAGGACGAAAAGGAGGAGGAAGAAGAAGAGAAGGAAGAGGAGCAGGAGGAGGAGGAGGGGAGGAGGAGGAGGAGGAGGAGGAGGACGAAGAAGAGGAGGAGAATGATCTGGGTATATGAAAAAAATAGATAAATAGATGCACATATACACATAACCCTTTTAAGGAACTTTCCAAAGTAAACATAGAAAATATCAAGAAAATAACCTCAATCAGATAATGATCATAAATAAGTATTTTGACCAATGAAAAAAGAAATCATACATATGTGTGTACATGAGTGTGTGTACATGTGTAGAAATGTCTACATGAACGATTATGTGAACAAATACAAGTCCCTATAACTGGATCCTTTCATACAAATACATTTGCCCACACATATACGCACACGCACGCACACACACATACGCACACGCACACACACACACACACACACACACACACACACACACACACACACACACACACACACACACACACACACACACACACACACACACACACACACACACACACCCACGACTCGGTGGCGCGGTTGATAGAGTACTGGACTGCCAGTACGGAGGTGCAGCAGTACCTGGTTCGAATCCTGCCCAGGGCCGAAATTATTTCTGTATCGCTGCGCTTCGGGTCGTTACTCCGACTCTCGTGGGCGGGGAGTTGTGTGTGT
>NC_134820.1:21105835-21120835 GCF_046742065.1 Oratosquilla oratoria | reverse complement strand
GGGGAGTGTAGACGTAAGAAAAGGAGGACACGGATGTAGTGATTAAGGAGACGAGAAGAAGTTGAGAGTTGAATCAGGTAGAGATGGAAGAAAGGTTAATAAAGACAAAGAAAAGAAATTGCAGAAACCACAAGGAAAATAAAGTTCGGAATACTGAACGTTTTTGTCTATCACGACATCCTTAGAGTACTCTGGTTGGAGCTCTGAGGATGCCGTAATAGACGAAAACGTTCAGTATTCCGTAATAGACGAAAACGTTCAGTATTCCGAACTTAAGAAGAAATAGAGAAACAAAAAGGAAGAAAGAAGAAAAAAGAAAAAAGAGAAAAAGAAGAAACAAAATAGAAGAAAGAAAATAAAGAAAAAAGAAAAAGAAGAAGAAAGAAACTGAAAGAAAGAAAAGAAAGAAGAAAGAAAAAGAGGAAGAAAAAAAGAAAGAAGAAGGAAGAAAGAAGAAAAAAAAAGACAGCAAGAAAGAAGAGAGGAAAGAAGAAAAGAGAGGAAAAGAGGTGAATGCATAGAGAGAGAAAAAGAAAACAAAGGAAGAGGAAGAGGACATCTGGGAGAGACAAGTACAGGAGAAAGTAAAAATTCAAAGAAAATAATCATGTGGTTTTGGCCAGAACAGACTTAACCATCTCATTTCCTACGTGGTGGGAAGTGAGAAACCTCTCTCTCTCTCTCTCTCTCTCTCTCTCTCTCTCTCTCTCTCTCTCTCTCTCTCTCTCTCTCTCTCTCTCTCTCTCTCTCTCTCTCTCTCTCTCTCTCTCTTCCTCTCTCTCTCTCTCTCTCTCCCCTTCTCTCTCCCTCTCTCTCCCTCTCTCTCTCTCTCTCCCTCTCTCTCCCTCTCCCTCTCTCTCTCTCCCCCTCCCCCACCTTCTCTCTCCCCCTCTCTCTCACTCCCCCTCCACACCCTCTCTCTCTTTCTCTCTCTCTCTCTCTCTCTCTCCTCTCCCTCTCCCTCTCCTTCCCTCTCCTCTCTCTCCCTCCCCCTCTCTCTCCCCCTCTCTCTCTCCCCCTCTCTCTCTACCCTCCCACACACCCTCTCTCTCTCTCTCTCTCTCTCTCTCTCTCTCTCTCTCTCTCTCTCTCTCTCTCTCTCTCTCTCTCTCTCTCTCTCTCTCTCTCCCTTTTCTCCCCCCTTTCTCTCTCTCTCTCTCTATTGATTGATTGACTTATTGATTGATTGCTTATTTATTATCAATTAATTTATTATTTGTTTATTTATTCATTTATTTATTTATTTATTTATTTACTTATTTATTTATTTATCTATTTATTTATTTATTTATTTATTTATTTATTATTTGTTTATCTATTTATTTATTTGTTTATTAAGACCGCGCAGCAGGTACCGGGAACCGTACTCACGACCACTTGCTCACCACACGAAGTAGATTGAACAAGATGGATGAAGAAATTATAGACTTCTGCTCACACGGATGGCATCAGACCTGTCTATCGTGACGTCATAGTTGTATATGTTGACGTCATAGATGCAATTTAACGACGCAATAGGTGTCTGTCGTGACGTCATGGCTGTATGTCATGATATAATTATGACGTCATATTTACGTCATGACGTAAAGGTATCTCCCGTGATATCGATGTCCTATGACATCACAACTATATAATGACGTCATCAACTCATGCCATGACGTAATAGGTATGTACCGTGACGTCATATTTTTCTCATGACGTCACATCTATTTTGTGACGTCAAATGGAGACACGAGACTCGAGTTTTCAACGAAATTTCTGACTTCGCGCCGCTATCATATTTCGATTTCTTTAAAATAATTTTTGTGAAATGTCATGGTTCCAGGTTCATATGGACACCAGTGTTTACAAGAACTGTTTTACAATATTTGTGAGTTTGTGCATTGTATAGGTTAGGGTCTAAAGAAAGACTCATACGAAAGCCATTGAAATATTCTATTCCTAACGTTGCAAAATAAAGGCCTGTTTGTATTTCTTTCTCTTTACTATAGACGAGCACCGGGCTTCACCCGTCCAGGCTGATCCGGGGTTCGGCCTTTCACCGTACTGGCTTCCGACCGATAAATCTTTCAGCATCTTGTAACCTCGTTTATGTTTTAACACACAATGTAAAAATAAGATAAGATAAGATAAGATAAAATAAAATAAAATAAAATAAAATAAAATAAAATAAAATAAAATAAAATAAAATAACGTACACTTTTTGTATTTTATGGATACTTTACTATTACAGTATTTGTTTGTAGTGAAGGTCTCTTTAGCTTCTGTGTCTGCTGGTACTTGTCTCGGCGGCAGCTCCTTCGCGACCCTCAGTTCCTATTCACACAAGCGGTTTGAACCGCGGCGGCTCAATTGCGATGTAATTCAATGGATGCGTTCACACACAACCGCGCAATTTTTCTTGACTATGCGGTACCGGCGCGGTTTCCGTGCGGTTCAAACCGCTAGTGTAAACATGGTTTAAGTCATGTTGTCGATAAATTAGTACAGCGTGTCTTAACCAAGTTCCTTAACTTCTTTCTTTGCCTTGTTATCTCCTCTTTCCTTTCTATTCCATTTTCTTTTATTATCTATTTTATCTATTTATTGTTATTATCTATTTTATCTATTTATTGATATCTATTTTATCTATTTATTGATATCTATTCTTATCTATTTATTGATATTATCTATTCTATCTATTTATTGATATTATCTATTTTTATCTGTATTGATATTATCTATTTTATCTATTTATTGTTATTATCTATTTATTCATATTGGTCAAAATCTTCGAACATAAGAACATAAGAATGAAGTAGGATGAAAAAGATCATTAGACCTACACTAGGTAGTTCCATGTCCATTACCAAAAGGTTGTCAAACATTTTCTTAAAACAACCGGTAGTTTCAGCGCTCACTATATGGTTATTAAGTCTATTCTATTCATTAGCACTCAATTAGTCAACCAATTCTTGGCTATTTCCTTCTTAAATCTAAATTTGTCAAATTTTAAATCTATTACTGCGAGTCCTGACGTACTGTTTTAATGTAATGACCTTGTTTGCGTTGCCCTTGTTAAAGACTTTGATTCACTTGAACACCTCAATTAGATCACCCCGCACTCTGCGTCTTTCTAGAGAGGGTAAGTTAAGGTGCCTAAGCCTCTATTCGTAAGGTGAATATCTGAGCTCATGTATCATTTCCGTAATTTTGGGCAGAAGCAATTATTTATTCATTTATTTATTTTTATTTATTTTTATTTTTTATCTTTATTTTATTTGTTTTTTATTTTTATTTTTATATTTATTTATTTTATTTTATTTTATTTTATTTGTTTATTGATTGATTGATTGATTTATTTGTTTATTTATTTATTTATTTATTCATTTATTATTATTAATTTATTTCTATTTATATATTTGTTTATTTATTTATCTTTATTTATTTGTTTATTTATTTATTCATTTGTTATTATTATTTATTCACTTATTTATTTTTATTTTATTTTTTTATTGATCTATTCTATTTCATTTTTTAGTTTTTATATATTTATTTATTTTTTATCTTTAGTTTCTCGACCATAGAGATCACACTTTTGTTTAACCAAAGAACGCCTCCCGGAGAGAGGTCCTTTCACTTACAATTAGACAAATTTATATAGGTAAACACGCATACATACGGTAAGATCACGCCATATACAGGTTATGGAAATATCAACCATTACTGTCTCCTTTAAGCAAAATGATGAGTGTAGTGAATACAAGGTCACAGACCCATAGATTAGACTACGAGATCCGAGCTCTCATCTAGAGTAGTAATAGCTGTCGGTCACAGGTCCAGCATCTGGTCCCAGAACTTGGGTCATGCGCACTTACGCACGCGCGCACACACACACACACACACACACACACACACACACACACACACACACACACACACACACACACACACACACACACACACACACACACACACACACACACACACACACACACACACACACACACACACACACACACACACACACACATTCGTACATGTGCACAAGTACTCATGCAGTGTACACATTTGTATCTACGTGCATATATACAAATATATACACACGCGCTCACACATACACAGTAGCACACATAAGGTCACTTTCGCGCATACATGCACACATAGACATACATAAATGTACATGTATACATGTACACGCACTTACATATGTGCACGTACACTTACGTCAACACACACACACACACACACACACACACACACACACACACACACACACACACACACACACACACACACACACACACACACACACACACACACACACGCACATGTACTCACACAAAACCCTTCTCATTAAAGAGATATGTATGTGAATGATATATGCGATAAACACATACTATTTGTTTTTAATTACTTGCATTGAGCAAACAGTCAGTATCTAAAGGATTTCGAACCGATGTGATTAATAATAAATAATTCGAAATTACACTCTGAGGAAAAAATTAAAATCGTCAAATAGCAATTATGAAATGTTTTTATATCAAATAGTATCGTACAAGTGCTTCCGACTGTATAGAGTCGGCTAAACTACATTAATACTAAGATATAAACTAGAAAGTTACCAGAATTAGTCGGAAATCAATTAGAAATAATATCTTTGCTACCGCATTTGGCCTATCGTATTTTATTTAGGTTTGTTTTATTTGTTTGTGTTGTCTTGTATATGTTTACGTAAGTTTCTATATGTATTAGAGTCACTGATTTTTTTTTTATTATAGAATGATAACACGGGAGAAAAGTAGTTTTAGTTTTTGAGATTTGATGAAAAAATTATTTGGCTAATTCGGTTTAATGTCTCAAAGCTCCACCTATCAGGAGGCTAGCACGGTGCCCCTTACAAAGGACTTTGTAACGTAGAATTTAACTAACAATGCCCTTGGTTCAACTCACCGGTGGCAGGGTTCGAACCACCATCACCTCGATCTCCGCCGCAAGTAGGGACGCTCTAACCCACTCCGCCAGCGAGCCTTCTGATAAATAATGTATTCACAAATATATATGATTATGAATTTAGTGTCAACATTTTGTCAAATGAATCTACTTCATCTGGTGACATCCATAATGAATATTAAAAGAAATTTTACCTTTTCTAAACTGTTGTTGAAAAGGACTTAGTTGAAAATAAAATTATGAAGAGAAATTTGTTAACTGAATAAAATCACATGATGGTCTTTCCCTAAACTGATTATATATGCTTAGGTCTAGTAAAAAAAAATATCTAATCTAAATCGTAATGGAGAAGTACACATACAAGATATCATATATTACGTATACATCTACTTATTTATCTACCTATGCATTTATTTATTTATTTATTTTATTTAATATTATTTATATTATTATAATTTATATTTACTTATTTATCATTATTATATGTATATATATATATACATATATATATATATATATATATATATACATATATATACATCTATATGTATTTACATACATAATCTTATATATACATATATATATATGTATATATATATATATATATATATATATATATATATATATATATATATATAATATTTATTGGTATCCGGCCTAGTTATGGACCAAAAGGTTTCGTGTCGTTTGTAATCCTTTGTTGAGACTCAGTAGAAATGTGACTATCAAAATAGATGATGGAAAATACTGTACAGTGTATGGAGGCAAGACAGAATTAAAAAGGAAGCAAATGTGACTTTAGTACTAGATACCCACGCCAGGAGACGCTTAGTAGCTGCGGCCGAAGCCGTCACCATTGCCCTATGGGTTTTAGGTGCCACTGGGGCAGGTAACATACAGTCACTGCTGGGAATCGGAGAGACGTGAGTGGGATTCGAACCCAAAACTAAGCGAGTTAAAGACACACATACCTGACTGTACTGTGTGTGGAAATGTATTGAATAATCAAGAACAAAAGGTATATTTGCTTAGTTATAATTCACAGTGGATGATATTCTTCTGTCAATACATGAAAATACATGGACGTTACATGAAAATACATGAAAAGTCGAAAGAGACTGATCGACTTCAATCCTTCTAACAGATCAACAGAGTATGTGTTCAGTACAAAGTTCTGTTGTGCTATTGTCTCTACTAAATCTAGGTCGATCTACTTGGATATATACGTATACATGCGTAAACACACACATACCCAGGGCTGAAGTAATTTCACTATCGCTGCGATTCGAGTCGTTACTCCAACTCTCGTGGGCGGGGAGTTGGGTGTGTGTGTGCGTGTAAGGTCACAGCATTACCCATAGATCGGTCATACGAGCTCTGAGCTCTCCTCCGGGAGGGAAATAGCTGTCGATCACGAGTTCAGCACATGATCCAAAGACCAAAGGTGAACACACACACACACACACACACACGCACACGCACACGCACACACACACACACACACACACACACACACACACACACACACACACATATATATATATATATATATATATATATATATATATATATATATATACATTTGTACAACACTGAATGGGTCTCAGTGAACAAATATACATTTTTATCAACCGCAATACACTTTAATTCTAAGCCATCAACATCGAGAGACTCGAGGAGGCTAACATGCAGAAATTGAAACGTGGCACGACCATGGACTCGAACCTGGGCTAGCACGTGACAAATGTTAGTGACTTTAAAGTAAATGTTGTATTTAAGAATACCTCTACTGTAAAAGATCTTCTTATGAAAAACTCCCCAGATGATTCCTTTTAAAAATTGTAATATATTATTATATACTGTAGGTCAAACAGGCAAAGAATTAGAATTTAGAATCTAATGCTTTGTTTTTTCATATTAAGGATTCTTACCACACTATTGATTGGGAAAATGTGTCAAATATGATAGAATCAGGCATTATTAAGCATGATTATGACCAACACCGTAATAATAGCTTAGGTTTGTATAAATTAGATCCATTTAGGGTTAAGGATATATATATATATATATATATATACATATATATATATTTATATATGTATATATATATATATATATATATATATATATAAATAATAAATTGACGAACGTCGAGTCCGGAATAAATTGACGAACGTCGAGTCTAGCGTATGCTTTCTCCCATAACAATGATTCCTGGACTCCAGCTATTTACGAATATATATATATATGTATATATACACCAACCCCGCAATAGATAGATAAATAAAATAAAAAATAAAATAGAATAAATAAATAGATAAATAAATCACCTTATCATCTCAGTCGAAATCTGAAATCAGAGATCAAAATATAGACACTTTGTCTTGACACTTTCACTACCGTGGAAATGCCACAGAAACAAAATACTCTGGTAATAGCCCCCCCCCCAAAAAAAAAAAAAAAAAAAATAGATAAAATAAATAGAAATAAACAACTTCATTCTCAGCAAATTTACTCCTAAGTGGATATCACAGAAATTGATAAAATCGCTTGGCGGTATGCCAATTAGAAGAAATAAATGTCATTCGGTTTGGAAAGGTTCCTTCAAGGAACCTTTAACGTCTTCGGTAACAAATGCTACAGAGATGAATAGAAACGACTGACGCCAGGTGGAACAGAGAAGAAAAAATACCAATTGGTGCGGAAGGAGTTAATTATGTTCAATATGGGATGGTGGGAGTGGTTGGGAGTTGATGTGGGGGGATATTGGAAAAAAATAAGGACATAAATATTCCATGGGGCCCAATGAATACTTTTAATT
The DNA here is from genome assembly GCF_046742065.1 of Oratosquilla oratoria. Lineage (NCBI taxonomy): Eukaryota > Metazoa > Arthropoda > Malacostraca > Stomatopoda > Squillidae > Oratosquilla > Oratosquilla oratoria. Next base: position 21,113,082 of record NC_134820.1, on the reverse strand, counting down.
AACTCTGGTCGATAGACAGTTAGCCAGGTGGTGTGACGGACAGGTTTGTATCATTACAGGTGATTTTTTGTATATAGTTAAGGGAGGGCGACAACGTGGACCCGGGCCGGGGTGGAAACATCCCACGGAGTTCCAACTCGGTCTGCGGAAAAATGTGTGGATATCAGTTGAAAACGTAACTGGTCCAATGCGACCGCCCCCTGTTCCATTATACAAATGCGGGTGGTACTATGACTGCATTTCACACAACGACGGGACTGGAATAAGAAAAAAAAAAAAAAAAAAAGGGAAATCATTTCCTAACAGAGATAGAATCCAGGTTTCGGAGTTTGATGTCAACGGACTTGTAGAATTATCTGTGCACACGAGTGTGTACAAACGGGCTGTCATGTTCATGTAGTGCATATCTTTGATGCATATACAGGTATGCGTGTGAATGGGATCGTGCACGCGCACGCGCACATGCACAAGCGCACTCTCAGAAAAGCGTTTAGGTACACACATAGACACACACACACACACACACACACACACACACACACACACACACACACACACACACACACACACACACACACACACACGTGTATATATATAATATATATATATATATATATATATATACATATATATACACATATATATATACATATATATATATATATATATATATATATATATATTAGGGTAGTTCCGAAAGTAATACCTCTTATTTGTTTACCCGTAACTAAAAAAATTAAAGAGCTATGAAGACGGGAGTAGCATCGTTAAAACGAGCTGACATTTTTGCTTCAGAATTTATTACTCCACATAGTTATCCCCTTCTCAATGCACGTTCACCTGCGATGAACAAGGGCCTGTGTATGGCCGTCCAGAACGTGGTTTGTCACATCTCTGTCACCACTCCGGAATCTACGAATCCATCTCCTAGCCTTGACACTAACTGTCTCGGCTCCGTAAACATTCACCAAGCGCCGGTGAATGTCAATTGGTTCCATTTCTGCGTTGAGGAATTCAATGACGCTTCTCTGTTTCTGACACATCTATTACAGGAGTAATTTTATTAGACTGTCACACCGTCAATATCTGCAACAGAGAAATGAAAATTTCAGGATATGAGCGTAACAGTTCCTATTCAAATTATATATTTCCGCCAGATGGTGGTTAGGCAAACATGATATGTTAGGCCTACCGTCGGGCCTCAGCTGATAATTTCCAGATGAGGCATGCCCGTGCACAAACAGACGCGTCAATTTTGCAGGAATATAATCAGAGGTTTTGAAGAATTTAGCGATTTATTAATTTGATCAAATTTATGCATTTGATGAAATTTGTACTTTTTGAATTTGTGTCAAGAGAGATGCTGAAATACTTTCATGGTGTCCATATGTCCATTAGATACTAAAGAGGAGGGTTGGTTTTCAATGAGATCTCAAAGTATGTATTTTCTTCAGTGTTTGTGTCATTTTGACAATTGGAAATAAACTCATCTGCTGGGATTCGAACCCCCGCCAGAGCGGAATGCTTCATATAAAGCGAGGACTGTACCAGTGTAGTACAGGCGGTACAGTCCTCGCTTTATATGAAGCATTCCGCTCTGGCGGGGGTTCGAATCCCAGCAGATGAGTTTATTTCCATTTTCTTCAGTCTTTTCTATTTCACCAAAATGGAAAAGGGGGGGGGGGGCTATGATACAGCAGCAACTGAATCGGAGTTATTTTTTCATATATTTTTGTTTTATTTTTTCTTTTGTAATTTTTTGGAAAAATAACAAAAGGCAATACCATACCCATGGATAGAACACAAGCCAAACGTGCTGGCAAATTAGGTCATCAATTATTTACATTACAATGGATGATGTCATAAGTTACGTAATAATTACGTCATAATTATCAACCATTATCGTAAAAGTATCAAGTGCCATCTATCATAAAAAAAAGGAAATAGTTATTTTGTAATAACACGTCATGACAAGAAGACGTGTCAAACTTATTGGGGCTCCTGCACGCTATGGCAAGAATAATCCAGTGGTATGGTTTCTCATGGCAAGAATAGATGCCACATGGAGTTAGACACTATTTCTCATGTCATAGATGTCATATGATGTGAATAGTTGTCACCATAATCATACCTTCGTATCCCTTAGTGCAGAATGAAAAGGTAATAGGCATTACTTTTGAACCAATCCTCGTATATACATACATATACATATATACATACACATGTAAGCTTGTGTGTGTATGTGCTTGCATGTGTGTGATTCATCATGGTCTTTGATCACGTGTTGGACTCGTGATCGACATCTATTTCCCTCCCGGAAGAGAGCTTAGAGATCATATATGACCGATATATGGGTAATGCTGTGACCTTACACGCACACACACACACACACAACTCCCGCCCACGAGAGTTAGAGTAACAACTCGATACTGAAATTATTTCAGCCCTGGGCGGGATTCGAACCCGGACCTCCGTAGTGACAGCCGGGAAATCTACCAACTGCGCCATGAATTGTGTATACATGTGCTTGTGTGTGTGTGTGTGTGTGTGTGTGTGTGTGTGTGTGTGTGTGTGTGTGTGTGTGTGTGTGTGTGTGTGTGTGTGTGTGTGTGTGTGTGCGTGTGTGTGTGTGTGTGTGCGTGTGTGTGTGTGTGTGTGTGTGTGGTAGGTTTTACATTACAACGTTCCGGGTTTGCTTCCGGCCCGTACGCGTCATTTGACTCTGGTGTGAAAGAGTGGATTTGCGTAGGAGGGAGTCAATAAGGAGCTGACGCCTCACCTCGCTGCATCCTGAGGCTTGATTTTCACGTTTCTATATATTACATGACTTTAACTATGGCAAGCTCACACACAAACACAAACACACACACAAACACAAACACACACACACACACACACACACACACACACACACACACACACACACACACACACACACACACACATGTGTACATATATATATATATATATATATAATATATATATATATATATATATACACACGCACACACGCGCAGGCTCTGAGCTCTCATCAGGAATGATAGTATCTGTTGATCATGAACCCAGCCCGTGAACCCAAGCCACAAACACACACACACACACACACACACACACACACACACACACACACACACACACACACACACACACACACACACACACACACACACACACACACATAGCTCATGTCAAACTGAGCTATTTCACCAATTGTATCGGAACGTCCTTCATCTTCCAAAAAATGTGGAGTTGGAGGTCAGTAGCCACCACATGCTATTCTATGGGGACAAAGGGGACTGAGTGACGGCAAACAGTGGAGACATGGCTCATCCGTTCGCGGCTATGACAAAGGAAAAAAGGACAATAGTATCCAAACATCCATAGAATTGAAACAAAAGTATTCCATGGGGAAGAGAATGGGACCTTGAAAAAAAAAAAAAAAAAAAAGGCGGGGTATATATGTGAAGAAAATGATAGCGGGGTGATGATGCGTGTTGTTATCATAGTGATTATGTAGTGATAACTACTGACTATGTAATAGTCCAGGTAGAGCAATACCAAAGCATGTTCAGCCCAGTAACATTATATATATATATATATATATATATATATATACATACATACATATATATACATACATATTACCATGTGACAACACAGTTGAACCTGTTTCAATATATATATTCTAAAGAAAAAAACATAAGTGATTATATTTACTTAACTGTGATACACAGAATAAGAGCATCATGTGGTTCCAGTTTTTGTGTATCATCGGCCAAACTTTATTTCAGAATCCTCAATGATGTCTGTCTGATCTGTTGAGAAAATTAAAGAAATGCCAGCCACACATTACTGTTATGTTCCTCATGCCATCGTCCACGTAAACCTTTACTTCAATTGTTTATCAGGGATAACATTGTCAGGGAAAGCTCAGATTAAAACTCGTTTGAGGGAAATGTTGTATTAACGGAGACATCGTCCTTACCTAGTGATGCTCCTGAATTAGTCGTTGACGGCTACTTTCCTATTTCATTCAGAGATCCTCACAAAGTCCCGAATGGGGATGATTTTTTGTTATTTTATTTAGTATCATAAATTCTTCTTGCAGTGTCTCCAAGCCGTTACTTCTAGCAATTGCGAAACTATAATCTTTTCAGGAGTTTGCAGGTCTTGCGAATCACATTCCTCTTCGGGTCAAAATGTGTTGTGGATGGCAATAGCGAGAGTTATGGCGTTAGGTATGATAATAAAATTATTGTGAATGGTGATAGTGAATAGTGAATCTGGTGTTTGTTGTTATGATGATGCCATCCTATGCCAGTGGTGGGCAACCTTTTGGCACGCGTGCCAATGACTTCTCCGGTGATAGTGAATAGTGAATCTGGTGTTTGTTGTTATGATGATGATGATGATGATTATGCCATCCTATGCCAGTGGTGGGCAACCTTTTGGCACGCGTGCCAATGACTTCTCCGGTGTTTAAAACCCGGCCTCACCTAAAAGAATAATGAAATAAATAAACCACAATTATTTACTTATTTATTTATTTTACCTTAAATCAACAGAGTGTGACTGCATTTATTCAATCTGACATGTCTTCCAAATCCCACTCACAGTATTCTTTCAGTTTACTTCTGTGTAATTATTTCTGATAATAGGAAAGAGTCTTGAGAGATATTAAATGATAATATGTTCTCAGCAATTTCGGTTGGCACATGAGAAACATCATCCAAGATTATCCGATTTTGGCACGCGTGCTTAAAAACGTTCCCCACCCCTGGCCTAGATTCCTTCAGTCCTTGCCCTCCATCCAATAGCCCCATCCCCTTTCCTCGCCTCGCCTCGTCCTCCTCTCGGCTTCTCTCGGCTCGCTTCGGCTAATAGCCTCTTGATCACCCGTCAAATCTTCCTTACCTGCGGCTCGCTTCCTGCCGACGTTCCCGCTGGGGTCTGGCGTTGCCAAAGGGCCATCAGCCTTCCTCAGGCGGTGGAGATGTTAGTCCCATATTCGACGTCAGTGGTCTTGCTAGTTAAACCACAATATTAATCTTCCCCCTGTAAACTGCCTTTATCGTATATACATACATGCATACATACATACATACATACATATATATATATACATATATATATATATATATATATATATATGTTGTTATTCCTCCTTTATGTAGAATATTTATCACCATCCAGTATAGATATTTCGTCAATCGTCCGTTAATGCTCTCCACGAATTGTTCAATAATATTATACTGACCTTCCCAGTCTTTGTTTTTGTGTTTATAACCTTTGTAACAAAAACATTGTAGTCAGTTGAATATGTAACAAAGGTTACGAAACGTCCTGCAAGTAAAGCACAGAATCGACATCATTCGATTTCATGCCCCACACTTTTAGAGAATTCCTATGTTCCTTAAGTAAGGATGGGAAACACTTCTTTAGAAGAACTGAAAGTCTTCAGAAAAAGATCATCAACGCCGAGATTTCCATCGCATTTAACACTACATACACACATATAATACATATATATTTGTATATATATATATATATATATATATATATATATATATGTTCGTAAAGAGCTGGAGTCCAGGAGCCATGTTATCGGAAAATTTCAAAACACTGGACTCAGAGTAACAGAATTTATTACCGACGTTTCGAACCCTGTCCGGGGTTCGTCCTCAGGGTTCGAAACGTCGGTAATAAATTCTGTTACTCTGAGTCCAGTGTTTTGAAATTTTCCGATAATATATATATATATATATATATATATATATATATATATATATATATAAATATATATATATATATATATATATATATATATATATATATATGTATATATATATATATACATATACCAAAAGCTCTTTCACCCATACAATGGAGGTAGAAAAAAAAGAGGCATAAAAACTACTCCCATTCCATCCTTACACACTCCATCCCGATCCACCCCTCCCTTCCTCCCTCCTTCTTTTCTTGGTTCCTGGATGGCGGCCAATCCCTGCATCCTGCCCACTACCCTCGGTCAGAAGTAGTGTCGCAAGACACAACACATCCACAGCAAGGCTGCTTCATTAAATCGGCGAACCTCCTTATCCATACCCTCATGCAGAAATGGAGAAGACGGGGAGAAATCCCTTCGGGCTTTGTCAATTCATTTTTCATACATACTCCCTCACCCTCCATCCCCCACCCTCATGAATCATAGCATCATCCATACACAACCCTTCTCCATTCACCTCTATCTTCTCTCCTCTCCCGTCCTTTCTCAACAGACATTCTCCTCTTTCAAACTGCCCCTTTTTCCCCATCCATCCATCTCATCCTTGGTCGCCCCCTTATGTTCACTCCATCCACCTCTGCTTTCCACACCTCTTTTATCAGTCTTTCTTCACTCATTCTTTCTATGTGTTCAAACCTTCCCAATACTATTTCATCAACCCTATCTCTCAACTCCCTTTCCACCCCCGTTCTCCTCACCTCCTCGTTTCTCACTCACACGTGTCAGGCGTCTCATCTCAAATACATTCAAACTCCTCTCCTCCTCTCTTATGTTCCATGCTTCTGCACCTTACAGTGCTGTCGGCACTTTATATGTATATATATATATATATATATATATATATATATATATATATATATGTATATATATATATATATATATATAGCGCACAAGAAACCCGCAGTCGGAGAAAATAAACTTCAAATAAAAGAAGATTCTATATTTCGGCTACCAATTGTAGCCCTCCTCAGGTACTTTCCTGAAGAGGGCTACAGTTGGTAGCCGAAATATAGAATCTCCTTTTATTCGAATTTTATTTTCTCCGACTATGGATTTCTTGTGCTATATATATATTTATATACACATATATATATATATATATATATATATATATATATATATATATATCATTAGGTTTTGCAGGTCTGTACAACCAAAAACTGATAAAAAAAAATATATAAGTCTAGGCTAGATTTATTACTTATTTATTTTTCCAACACTTTATCTAACAGAAATGAGAAACTAGAAAATGGCTACAAAATCAGAATCGCTTTCGCCCAAATTCCTTCTGCTAAAGTTGACGAATCCCAAGAACCAAAGGTTTGCCAGAAGCGAATTGAGCCGAGAGTGTGACTCCGCAACCCACAATGCCGGAGTACCGAAGAGTAGCGATCTCTCACCTGGAGACCTCGCTCCCTTTAACTACGAGGCCACTCTCCCTTTATCCAGTGAAGTAGAAGAG
>NC_134820.1:21095835-21098335 GCF_046742065.1 Oratosquilla oratoria | reverse complement strand
CGAACCCCGGTTCTCTGGCTTGTGAGGCCAGTGCTTTACCAATCCGCCACCGAGCCGTGTGTGTGTGTGTGTGTGTGTGCGTGTGTGTGTGTGTGTGTGTGTGTGTGTGTGTGTGTGTGTGTGTGTGTGTGTGTGTGTGTGTGTGTGTGTGTGTGTGTGTGTGTGTGTGTGTGTGCGTTTGAATGAAGGTGTGAGACCTTCGTCAGCATTTTATACTCGTGGGGTTCGGTAAAGATTCGTGAGTTCAGTGTTCGAAGCGTTTCGGTAAATATTTACTGTATAACATCTCAATACTTAATATCCATTTTGGATAAATACGATCTTTGTGTAATACGAATAAAGAATTATAGTGATCATACAGATACCCATTTTTGGATTGCAGTGTTTGTGTATAATGGTGATTTTGAGTAATTGTACAGTCGTGGTATAAGTCTTGTACTGTTCATACAAGTCACTGTTACCATAAGTTATGAACAATAGGTTTCGAAAGTAAAACAATACCTGACACTATGGTATTACCAATATCCGTTTTTTAGTTGAATAAGGTATTCTGTATTCTTAAATTAAAACAAAAATACTTGCTTGTTTTATGAATTCCTAATTTCTATATGACAAAAATTGAGATATTTTAATTCACATACACACACACACACACACACACACACACACACACACACACACACACACACACACACACATATATATATATATATATATATGTATATATATATGCATATATATAATATGATAAAAATGTATCGCTATTCACTGGGACTCATTCAGTGTTGTGCACATATATATATATATATATATATATATATATATATATATATATATATATATATATATATACATAATATATATATATATATTTATTTATATATATAAACCTACTTTAGCCTCTTAGGCATTTCTTTTTAACTGAAGGGTATTTTTCTATTTCTGTTAAAGTAATTTGAATGTGCACATAGTCAAGCTACATATATAGCGAATATGACAATATTGTCAACCGTACACCAATATAGTCCATTTGAGGAGGCTGCCACCTCAACTGAATTGAATGTCGAAATACACACATACATCATATATATACATATATAGATACATTTATATATATATGTATATATATATATATATATATGTATATATAATATATATATATATGTATATATATATATATATATGTATATATATACATATATGTATATATATATATATATATATATGATGTATATATATGTATATATATATAAAATATATATATGTATATATATATATATATATATATATATATATTATATGTGTGTGTGTGTGTGTGTGTGTGTGTGTGTGTGTGTGTGTGTGTGTGAGAGAGAGAGAGAGAGAGAGAGAGAGAGAATGTGTGTATGCATATGTACATATATATGCATATATATTGCTAAACTTAATTTCAGATAAAGTGATTGAATGTAGGGCACATTTAGGAGTGTGGGAATGGGCTTCCAATGATTAAGTGTTCATTCCTTCTTTGGTCTATGTCTCAGATAAATCGTTTGGTATTGAAACGAGTAAGTCACCCCTGAGATTGAATAAAGTTGTCAAAATTCAATAAAAAAAGAAAGAAAAAAGTGAAGAATACGAGTAGGAAAGGCGTTACCATAACCTACTCGGAGAGTCTAAGAAAGAGGAAAGAAAATGTTAATAGACATACCCTCCCTCCGGTACACATAGACATATAGACATACACAAAGAGGAGGCACATAAATAACGACGCCAGCACGTGGTTTTAACCAGTAAAACTCCCGAACAAACACATTAAAAGCAGCACAATGCTCAGCCAAGTAAACTCGGCTTGGACTCAACAATGGAGAACCACGGCATCGCGCATATACGAGCCATGTATTCCTGATTCTCAGCACAAAAGTAAATCAGATGGGAATTCAATTGACATCACCTGATTATCATAATAAGTCCGTTGTGAAGCTGCCAGGCCAGGTGGCGTGGTAGGGGAAGTAGGTGGCTTGGTTGGGGAAAGGTGGGAGAGGAAGAGTTTGCCATGGGACGAGAGTAGTGGGGGTGATTTGAAAAAGAAAGGGATTATGTCAATACAAAGGTAAGAGCTTAGGGGCGTAGTAGAGGAGTATGTGGCTCAGGTTTGGGGAAAAAGAGAAGAATGATAGTACTGTTGTGATAGTTATTTAGAAAAGAGAGGTGATCATGTCCGTACAAAGGTAAGAATAGCTTAGGAGAGTAATAGAAGAATAGAAGAGTATATGGTCTTATTTCGGAAAAGAGAAAGAATGTGTGTGTTTCGGAGACGTGGTATTTCAGTGGTAATGGTATAGAAGAAAGAAAGGGATTGTGGCAATACAAAAATAAGGCGAGTTTGGGAGAGGGATAATAATACATGTCACGGAGGGTTTGGTAATGGTAACGGAAAAGAAATACCGAACTGTAAGTGTAAGGGACCACTGAATTAGATGTTATAGTATTATAGTATAGATGTTTTTATTTAACTACA
>NC_134820.1:21088335-21090835 GCF_046742065.1 Oratosquilla oratoria | reverse complement strand
ATATATATATATATATATGCAAAGTAGACCACTTGGAAAAAGAAACTAACGAAGCAGAGCGCTTTCGTATATTACATCTTCTTGTTGCACTGAAAGCGCTCTGCTTCGTTAGTTTCTTTTTCCAAGTGGTCTACTTTGCATAAGTGAACACACGCACCCGTGTTCTTATTAGCATATATATATATATATATACATATTACCGCAACTGACAGGGCTTGCCCTACCAGGGGGTTCTCACTTCCCACTTCCATGTGATTTTTTTTTTTTTTTTTTTTTTTTTTTTTTTTTTTTTTTTTTTTAAGTAGAATCAGTATAGCATTACGCTATTCCACAGGCACGCTTTTTTAAGTATACAAAGAGTTTCTGAATTGCTGTCCCTGAATCTTCCACCTTTCGCCATTTTCATAGCGATGATTACTTCCAATCAGGATAAAATTTGTATGTGTGTGTGTGTGTGTGTGTGTGTGTGTGTGTGTGTGTGTGTGTGTGTGTGTGTGTGTGTGTGTGTGTGTGTATGTGTGCGTGTGTGTGTGTGTAATTCACGTCACAAACTCCCTCCTATCAGGAGACTATGACGGTACCCCTAACATAGGACTTTGTAGCGTGGTAGGGTTCGAACCGGTAGGGTTCGCCGGTGGTAGGGTTCGAACCGCCATTAGGGGTGTAAAATGATAATAGTCACTGTTAATCAGCTCGCAGACACAAAAGCTAAGAACATCTAGTTTTATTTTTTCGTCTCTTGTAAATTTTCCTTCATGAATACCGTTTATTCTAAGAATGAAAATAGATTTCCTTCTAAGAAAGTTGTAATGTAGTCTAATTTGTTCCCTCTACTGAGGTTTATCATTTGTCGTTGGGCAGTGATTACACTATCTGCAGTGAAAACGAATTCAGGCAAGCTGTGACCAGTATGTAGAAGCAAGGAAGATTCGCCGGTGACAGGGTTCGAACCGCCATTAGGGGTGTAAAATGACAATAGTCATTGTGAAACAATTTTCAGACACAAAAGCTCAGAATATCCAAGTTTTTAGTCTCTTATAAATTCTCCTTCATATCGTTTATTCTAAGAATGAAAATAGATTTCCTTCTAAGAAAGATGTGATGTAGTCTAGTTTGTTCGTTCTACTGATGTTTGTCTTTTGTCGTTGCTATCCAAAGCACTGGGCAGTGAAAACGACTTCAGGCGAGCTGTGACCAGTATGTAGAAGCAAGGAAGATTCGCCGGTGGCAGAGTTCGAACCACCATTAGGGGTGTAAAATTGTAATAGTCACTGTTAATTAGTTCTCAGACACGAAAGCTCAGAATATCTTAAAAAAAAAATTGTCTCTTATAAATTTTCCCTCATACCGTTTATTCTAAGAATGAAAATAGATTTCCTTCTAAGAAAAGTATGATGTTGTCAAGTTTGTTCCCTTTACTGATATTTGTCATTTGTCGTTTCTATCCAAAGCACTGGGCAGTGATTACACTAACTGCAGTGAAAACTTCTTCAGGCAAGCTGTGACCAGTATGTAGAAGCAAGGAAGATTCGCCGGTGACAGGGTTCGAACCGCCATTAGGGGTGTAAAATGACAATAGTCACTGTGAATAAATTTTCAGACACGAAAGCTCAGAATATCTAAGTTTTTTGTCTCTTATAAATTCTCCTTCATATCGTTTATTCTAAGAATGAAAATAGATTTCCTTCTAAGAAACGTGTGATGGAGTCCAGTTTGTTCCTTCTACTAATGTTTGTCATTTGTCGTTTCTATCCAAAGCACTGGACAGTAAAAACGACTTCAGGCGAGCTGTGACCAGTATGAAGAAGCAAGGAAGATTCGCCGGTGGCAGAGTTCGAACCACCATTAGGGGTGTAAAATTGTAATAGTCACTGTTAATTAGTTCTCAGACACGAAAGCTCAGAATATCTAAAAAAAAATTGTCTCTTATAAATTCTTCATGAATATAGTTTATTCTAAGAATGAAAATAGATTTCCTTCTAAGAAAGGTGTGATGGAGTCTAGTTTATTCCCTCTACTGATGTTTGTCTTTTGTCGTTGCTATCCAAAGCACTGGACAGTGATTACACTAACTGCAGTGAAAACTTCTTCAGGCGAGCTGTGAGCAGTATGTAGAAGCGAGGAAGATTCATTGCGGAAAATTGTATTTGTATATTTTTTAATCATAGGAAAGCCTGAAATCTTGCTTACGGCTGTACGTAGTATAAACGTAATCAACTGGACTTTTTACCTTTGTAATAAGAAATACGAATGTCATCACTTAAAGAAGGCGTTATATTCAAAGCCAAAAGCAATCTTCGCCGGTTGTGTGAGATATCGTCATTGATCTATTAAGATTTTTTTTTGTTTCGGAAAGACAATTTACTATCGTACGCCTGTCGTAGATATATATGTTAGTGAATGAAAACTGAAAATTCTTTGTTTATTCAAGTGAACACACGACGATGTTATATGAACGTGTGTGTGTGTGCGTGAGTTTGAACAGGAATTTACGTAATAC
>NC_134820.1:21070835-21083335 GCF_046742065.1 Oratosquilla oratoria | reverse complement strand
ACCAGAAACATCCCATTTAAACTTATCATAGTTTACTTTCTCGAGAAGGCCTTTTATATTGTCATATTCTTCCTTCATCTGTACCGAGTATCCTATAGGCAGGGATGGATACAGATTCCCATTATGTAGTAAAACAGTTATGAGTCTTTTTGTAGAACTATCTATGAACAGTCGCCATTGTACAAGGTTATGATCATTCCAATTGCTGTAAATAAGTAATTAATATTTTCGCAGAAGCAGAGATCCTCACTTATATCAAAGTATACTTCGAATTCCTCATGGCGCTTCCTGTATACTGTTGATCTACAGTCTTCTCCCAACAGATTCCATTCACTCAGTCTGGATGCTAAAAACTCAGCTCCTGACTTAGTGAGGCCCAAGTTCCTGATGAACTCATCCAGTTCACGTTGATCTGGAAAGTGTGGGCGGGTACTCAGTCTTGGCTAAAAAATTTCATCCATTTCTTAATTGTCACAACCTTCCCACTCTCCTGATGAGATCTCTATGATATCTTCTACCTTAAAAAAAAAAAAAAAAAAATCAACTGGAACATGAATATGAATTGTATGTGTAATCGCATTACAAGAAAACATACGAGTAGCTAGATGTTTGGAAGATTTCAATATTGATTCTGTTACAAATAATAGAGTTCACAATTTGATAAGATTTACTCACATTCCCTGGTGGCCGTGGCGCCAGTAAGGTATCATCACGTGGCACAGATGCAATAGAGGATAAAATGCTGGAATATGGAAGGGATTTTCTTTCCTTAGCTTTTCTATATTTTGATATGTCAATCATCCCAAAGGAGCAATCATCGTGATGATTTTTTGTCTCTCGCCAAACTCTGGGCACAGCGAATGGCATCGCTTTTCTTGTACCTCTCAGCCACGCATCTAAATTTGATCGAGAACTTCCATATATCACATGAAGGGCCCATGTTTTTTCTTGGTCGCCCATACTCATCCTAAAGTATAGTCTATAAGCAATCCAGTACTTGGAAAACTGTAATGTTATAACACATTTGTAAATATACACTTAAAACCCACTATCGGAGAAATATTATCAGTACAAGAAAACTGCATATTTCGACTACTATCTATAGTTCTTCAGCAGAAAGAGGACTACATATAGTGGTCGAAATATACAATTTTCTTGTACTCCTGATATTATTTCTCCGATAGTGGGTTTTAAGTGTGTATAATCCAGTACTTTTTACCTTTCACAGCTTAGGTCTAACATAGAAACTACACATATAACAGAATGAATCTGGTGAATTCCTGTATCATTTTGTAGCCATGGTCAAGAACGTCAATATTTATAGTATAGACCTGAAAAAAGGAAAATTGTAAACGACAATTGTAGATGTGTTTTCCATACCGCAAAAATTTCTTCATATTAGTATTATTTTCTATATCACTAAAACGGTCGATGATAGAAGAAAAGCAAGTACACATTTGGACTCAGCGCAACATTTTGATTCAGAAACACTCAAAAAACTAAAAGAAATAATTTTTGTGTGAAAATTTGTTACCTAGTGTTATCCACTACCAATATTCCCTGGTCTTCTTCTCTCGCTTACGTGATTGATCTATATCGTGTTGAGTAATTTAGTAGAAGCTTGTCTCTTCTGAAAGTCATCACTCTGAGTAAACCAAATGTTCCCACCAGATGACTCTGCTGTGAAGGAGTAGTGACATTTGCTGGAGAACCAGGGCATCGGCGGAAAGATACTGGTTAGCCACATTACCACATCGTTACTAGATTTAGTGTATATGTGTCTCTACAAGACGTGCCCCTACATTATCTAGCGAAGGACCGACTTTGATATATATGTAAATATATATATATATATATATATATATATATATATATATATAGTTGTGTGTGTGTGTGTGTGTGTGTGTGTGTGTGTGTGTGTGTGTGTGTGTGTGTGTGTGTGTGTGTGTGTGTGTGTGTGTGTGTGTGTGTGTGTGTGTGTGTGTGTGTGACTGCACAAGTTTCACAAAACACTTGAATACACAAATTATGCTAAACACTCACTCCGCTGGATCTTAAACCTCATGTAGATTCTGGTCCGCCATCAGTAATCCTCTCCATGCCCTTCGGTCCTGTCCTGCTTCCTTCCAGGTTGCTTTATCTATTCCTCTTCTGTCCATCTCCGCATCCACACCATCCATTCACAGGGAAAGAAAAAATAAATAAATGGAATCCGAGCGCTTTCGTGATATATTCATCTTCAAGGGTTACAAGAGAATGAATACAGGGTAAGGTATAGTATATATACAAATCAAATTTGACACATGCTGAAGGTGTCCCCTCAAGCTGATGCCATTTGACCCGGGTCAGGTCAGGCCTTGAAGGGTAGACCTTGTCATGCTAAATAATTTCTTACAATAATTTTTATAAATATCCTTAACAATAAACGGATTTAATTTAAGTCAACCTAAACTGTTATTAAGGAATTGGTTATGATTATGTTAGATTATGCTTGATTCTAGAACATTTCTTTCAACTATATTTTTACAAGATATAATTTTTTATTTTTTTTTCCAATCAATATGATGGTCAAAACCCTTAACGTGAGTAAACAGAACATTAAATTCCTGGCCAGTCTTTATGCTATATTTTTATGTTGATTTATTCTGATTTCTAATTCTTTGTCTGTTTGACCAACATAATAATCATTACGGTTATTACTTGGCATTTAAATCCCTAGATAATTCTATGGTGTGTCTGTACAAAATACCATGTAATAACTGTAAGATATTATGTTGGTCAAACAGGCAAAGAATTAAAAATCAGAATAAAACAACATAAAAACAGGATAAAGATCTTTCCCTCACGTTAGGAATTTTGACCATCCTATCGACTGAAAAAATGTATAAAAAACTGTACCTTGTAGAAATATGTTTGAAAGAAATATTATAGAATCAGGCATTATCAAGCATAATTATGACCAACTCCTTAATATCAGTTTAGGTTTGTATAGATTAGGCCCATTTATTGTTAAGGATATTTATGAAAATTATTGTAAGAAGTGAGGCAGTATGACAATGTCTACCCGTCACGACCAGTCCTGACCCAGAGCAAATGTCATCAGCTTGAGCGGTCACGTCTCTCCTGTGTCAAACCTGACTTGTATGTATAATCTATCTTATTCGGTCCTTATTCTCTTGTAATCCTTGAAGATGTGAAAATATCACGAAAGCTCTCGGATTCCAAAATATTACGAAAGCTCTCGGATTCCATTATTTCCTTTCCCTGTGGTGTTGAGCATATGTATATATATATATATATATATATATATATATATATATATATATATAAATGCGTATGTACATTTATAAATATATGTGCATGTGTGTGTGTCTATATATATATATATATATATATATATATATATATATGTATATATATATATATATATATTTGTCCCTTGAATTTTTCGAGTTTTTTTTTTTTTTTACGTCACCGGGTTGCTAGGCCTGTCATGACAACTCTCTTTTATCCGGGCTTGGGACTGGCATGGGATTAAGATGTCATTCCCCATGGCAGATATATATATATATATATATATATATATATATATATATATATATATATATATATATATATATATATATATACATATATATATATATATATATATATATACATATATATATATATATATATACTGTATATAATTGAACCAATCATGAATCTTGAGAGCTCCTCTATTGTTATGTACTGTCTTGTTCGCCACCTTTGCCTTCCAACCCCTTAATACATTGTTATGACTTTCGTTTGTTTTATAACATCCTTGTTTGCTTGGTTTTAGTATCTTTATTAGTTTATAGTATTTTTCGTTTTTGTTGTCTATCCTGTCCTCTTGTTTTTTTTAGAATACACATCATCATAGACGATGTGACGATGTGTGTGTGTATGTGTGTGTGTGTGTGTGTGTGTGTGTGTGTGTGTGTGTGTGTGTGTGTGTGTGTAAGTGTGTGTGTATGTGTGTATATATGTGTGTGTGTGTTTGTGTATGTATATATGTGTAAATATGTGATTGTGTATATCCATTCACGAGCGAATAATAATGGCTATCAGAGCGACTATCCGTCATATTATATGTACAGTTGTGTACCCGACGTACTAAATGTACAAACATTAGTACATTGTACACTAGTAAGTACTGTATGTATGAATATTGTATTTATGGCTGAATTCTAGCTGGTCGGGGAAATCCAGCTACTTTTGTGTGAATATATAATTTTGCGTGAAATAACGTATGAATATATGGTCATTCATAAATTCATTTGCTTTCTCCACATATTATGACACTGAAACATGAGAAAATTCAATAAAAAGAAATTATTGTATTTTTTTTTTTGTATTTTTTAGCTTTACTGATGCTAGTGCATACGTTGATTGTACACATGTAATTTTAAGCGTCCTTTTGGAAGCTCAATCCAGTATATAATATTTTTTGTAAACTATCATATGTATTAAGTGTGATTGAGCACGGGAAATATCCCTATTTTTTCAAAAAAGGTATATATTCATAAGCTGGTATGTTTCACTTTGTCTGAATTACTAAATGAAACACATGTGCAGGCAAGCGTACATACATATACGTGTGTCTTTGTGTATTTTACCATGGTCTTGGATCACGTGTTGGACACTTGATCGACAGCTATTTCCCTCCTGGAAGAGAGCTCAGAGCTCATATAAGTCAGATCTATGGGTAATGGTGTGACCTTACACGCACACACACTCACCCATCTCCCCGCCCACGAGAGTTGGAGTAACAACTCACAGCGCAGCGATACTGAAACTGTTTCAGTCCTGGGTGGGATTCGAACCCGGACCGCCATAGTGGCGGCCAGGAACTCTACCACTGAAAATAAAGAAATCTTTGATAGGGGAAAATAAAGAAAAGAAAATGTTAGAGGAAACTAAAGGAAAAATGTAGGGAAAAGTCAGGAAAATGTAGGGTAAAATAAGAGAAATTTAAGGTAAAAAGAGGGGAAATTAGGGTAAAATAAGGATAAATGTGTTAGGGGAAAATAAGTACATGTTTGGTAAGGGGAAACAAAGTAAAAATTTAGGGTGGGAAAGGAAAAATATGGCAAGGAAAAATTGTAGGGAATTTTGTAGGGGAAAATAATTAAAACAAGTGGTAGTGGAAAATAAGGAAATTTGTGGTAGGGAGAAAAAAAGTAAGGGAAAACAAAGGGAAAAATGGTAGGGGAAATAAGGAAAAAAATGGTAAGCAAAAATAAGGAAAAAAGTGGTAGATGAAAGGAAAACAGAAAAATAAGAGGAAATAGGAAAATAAGCATAACTTAAACCATCACAAGTAATGAAGGGAAAATTAAGGAAAGGATTACAAAGGTGGAGCATACCGACAGGAGACCTTTTGGTCCATAACTAGGTCGGATGCAAAAAAAATACAAAAAAGAAAAAAAAGTAATAATAAATAAAGAAATAAATTAAATAAAGTAAACTGATAAATAAATAAATAAGTAATAAATAAATAAACAAATTCAAGAAATATAAGTCGCCGAAAGTAAACAAAATGGGAAAAACGAGAAATAGAAGAAAAAAAACAAGAACTAAAGGACATAATTATGAAAATAGATAAGTAGGAGGAACTAGGATAAGAAAGAAGAAAAAAAATGCCACCAATATGATGATGGTAAATATATGTATACATATATATATATATATATATATACAGTATATATATATATACATATATATATACATATACACACATTTATATATATATATATATATATATATATATATATATATATATATATATATATATATATACACATATATATATATATGAAAAGAAATCAAGAAACCTAAGGCCACCTCTATGATAAAAATGAAGATAAAGGAAAAAATGGGGCTGGAAGGGAAAGAAGATAGGAAAAACAAGAGAAACTAAGAAAAGAAAGAAGGAAAACTTATGGCACCCCTACGAAGTAGAAAATATGAAACGAAAAAAAGAAGAAAAAGAAAGAGGATGAAGAAAAAAAAAACATAAAAGTAAGAGGAACTAGAAGAAGAAAAAAATAAATAAATAAAAGGAAAAGTTATACCACGACCATGATGATGAAGGGGAGAGGTGCGATAATGTCCGTGAAAAAAGAAGAAGAAAAAGAAAAAGGATGAAAAAAAACCCCATAAAAGTAAGAGGAACAAGAAGAAGAAAAAAATAAATAGATAAAAGGAAAAGTTATACCACGACCATGATAATGAAGGGAAGAGGTGGGATAATGTCCGTGCGTCTGGTCATGTTTGGCCTAAACGCGTTTGGTCCAGGACCACTTGTGACTGGATGCGAATGTGTAGTTTGGATTAACGTCCGGAATTTTCCAGATTTTTTGGGTGAAAATTTTGACTACGGTCCAGTGTGCAAATAACAAAGGAACTTACTACTTCAGCGTTATAAAACATACCACGCCCATCATACTCTGTCGCGCAGCGCTATAGTGTGTTGACTTGATGTCCGAGAACTTTAGGGTGACTTTAACTCGCAGCTAAGTGTCTCCTGGTGTAAGTTACCTTATTCTTAGGCCCTGTTAATAGAAAATAATTCTATGGCTAGAGCTCGCTTTGACGAAATAATAGATACATACATATACCAAGGCTTTTCCCCCCTTACAAGGGAGGTAGCCAAAAAGATAAATTAATAAATTCTTAAAAAAAGAAAAAATACATTTTATTTCATGACTGAAATCAGAACGGCAACAGACTGAAGTACTCGACTTACATAAACTGACCTGGTCGTTGAATAGATAGGTTCCGTGTGAACGCCTCCATTGAATTATATTGTAACTGGACCGTTGCGGTTGAAACCGCGTCGGTTGAAACCGCTCGTGTGAATAGGGCCTTAGATGTGCCTCCGTGGTACGCTGGGTTTCAGTCTTGCTTCATAGCTTCATTGGCGTGGGTTCGAGTTCAATACCTGACTGCTAACGGAGTTAATTGGATTCTAGTGTATGCCGGTTAACTGAGAGTTAATAGAGTTAAGTAAAATTGCTTGAAGTTAACTAGAAGAAATTTTGTAGGTATAGAGCCAGATTGAAGTGTTCAATATGACGCGCAGAGAGAGAGAGAGAGAGAGAGAGAGAGAGAGAGAGAGAGAGAGAGAGAGTCAGACTGACAGTTAGACAGACAGACAGACAGACAGACAGACAGACAGACAGACAGACAGACACCGACAGACACAGACAGACAGATAGCCAGACAGACAGATAGCCAGACAGACAGATAGATATAGGCAGAGCGAGTCAGAGAGAGCGAAACACAGAGAGAGAGAGAGAGAGAGAGAGAGAGAGAGAGAGAGAGAGAGAGAGAGAGAGAGAGAGAGAGAGAGAGAGAGAGAGAGAGAGAGTCTCTTACCATTACATTTTGATAACCAAATGGTTAGAATCTTCGACTCGCCTTCTGTAATTCACAGGTTCGACTCCCGTCTCTTTGGCTTGTTCTCGTGTGTTCTTGAAACAATTTTTCTAAACTTGCCATAAGGCTCCTTGGTGGAGATTAAAAAAAAAAAAAAAAAAAAATGAAAAAAAAAAAAAATGAAAATGGAAACACGCATGACCAAAACAACCATTGGATGAAGGACTAAAATACGAGCATCGTACTGGAAGAATTCTGGAGGGATGAAAGTTGTAAATGAATAAAAAGAATGTCAAATTGTCCTGGAGCAATGGTTTCATGCTCAGGTTAATTAATCTCGGGAAAAAAAAAAAAATTGTCTTGAAGGCATAAACTTACTATGCTAACGTATCACTCCATCCATGGATGATTTTTTGTTTCTCCAGAATAAAAGAGAAGAAGAAGAAGATGAAGAAGAAGAGGAAGAAGAACAATAGAATGGTTTTATAACGTGAAGGAAGTAAAAATTTATTATAAAAAAAAAAACTTAAGTCGGTTGACATTAAATGATCCAAAGCTAATCCCGTCCACAGCTGGCTCAGGAAAAAATCATTTCATACCTTACTGTGATTGCAAAATCCGCGTACAGTGACGAACAGGAGTCTAGCAGTATCTAGAACAGCTAGTAAAGCAATCTAACTCAAGATATAACGCCGCAAGAAATGAACTATAATAATGAAAACGTTACAAAAGTACCACTATACAGAGATGTGTCCTAAGGGCTTCTAGACAATTTTCATCCTTATTTGGTTAAAAGACACAAGATAGATCCAAAGTTATGACAGTAACTGTATATACAACCGTGAGAGTAAAATGAAATACGAGAGCTAGCCGCGAGGTAGCGCGTGGCTGTGTAACGAAATGCGCGGAGATTTGTACCTCCCACTATCAGCTCAGTATTACCGTGGACAGAAAAATCTGAACACGTATTGTACTGACAGAGCATCACTTGAACAAACGTAGGAGTGGTACCTTTACGTATCGTCGGCATAGGTCACTGTGGCTATAAACTTTTTTTTTTTTTTTTTTTTTGAAAAAGAAGAAGAAAAAATCCCACCGTCGTCTCAGAGTTAGAAAGCAATTTTTTGTTCTTTTCCATTTCATTGAAGAAAGACTCTCACTCCAGGTTACTAGCTATTTCCCCTCACAGAACTCCATTTCATAATATAAACTGTAACTATGAAATGAATTTAACATCTACGACAATAAAAATAAACCAAAAGGATGTTGAACCAAGTCCTGGGTGAGTCTCCACAGGGCTTTCCGTGTGGGGGCCAGGTACATTCTTCTCCCTTCCAGGATGATAATCTACTCTTTTTGTCGGCGATCAAGAGGCTTAGAATGGATATAGCACCTCTCTCTCTCTCTCTCTTTCTCTCTCCCTCTCTTTTTTTTTTTTTTTTTTTAGGTGAGGAACACACGGCAACGATAAGGTCAAATCGATTACCCTTTATGTCGGCAGAGCTCAAGAGGCTTAGGATGAATGTAGTGTTTCTTTCTCAGATAAGGAAATGTGGTAATTATGAGGTCAGTAGCGACTACTACCTAAAGCCTACTACCTGTTAGGCCTACTACCTGTTACCTACTACCTGTTAGGCCTACTACCTGTTATAGCCTACTAACTGTTAGGCCACAGAACTGAGCCTAGCCGCAGTGGAGGTACTTGTAGGCTTTTCTAGCCGACCACATCCCACTGTTATAGGAGTAACTGGCGTATGAGTCTACAGATGTAGTTATAAGTTCTCGAAGAGAAGGAAATACACTTTGCCAAGCTCGACTATATATTTGACAAGAGGTCGAAACAAAGCACATTTGTTGTCTTGGGAGACTTTAATGCCGTTACTGGCTTTTATAGAAGTACGGAGCATACACCAGGAGGCACGTAGCTGCGGGCCAAGCCATCATTTTTACATTATTATGCGATTGGACTTTTGGGGGCGGTCACTGCTGGGAATCGGAGAGGAGTGCGGGATTCAAACCCACAAGTAAGTAAACGCGACTCTAGTACATTTACGATTGGGCCACCAGAGCATAACTTGACAGATTTGATAATAAAGGAAAGATGTACAACACATAGCGGAGAGCAAATAATTCTATGATTAGAGGTCAATTTGACGGAATAATGAATATATTAAAAAATTCTTAACGAACAATAAAACAAAAATAAATGTTATTTAGTGACAGAAATCAGAGTGACAACAAACTCTGAAGTACTCGACTGACATAAACTGACGGAGAGTAAAAGCCCGGTCGTTGAATAGATAGGTTTATGTATAGGTGACCAAAAGCTACCATCAACCGAGATGCATCGTTTCAGAGTCTAGTGACCAGAAGAGGAGGTGATTCAAACGAACGCGACAAACGACGCGGACACCAAGGAAGGAAAGAAGGGAGAGGGGGATAAGGGAAGGAACATCCTCGACACGGGGTACCTGGATGAATTAGGAGAGGGAGAAGCGGAAAATGGGATCACAGAGGAATGTAAATAAAGCAAATGAGAACAGGGAAAGGAGGAAAGTTAGGGGAGATGACATGAGGAGAATAAAGAAAGGAAGGATGGGTAGCGAGGACAAACTCTAGAGGGGGGAATGAATGGAGAGGAGAAGGTGAAGAAGAAGGACAGATCTTAAGATGACATCCTTCTACCCCCCATTATTTGCTTACATAAATCATACATGCATACACTTGTGCATATACGCGTATATATATAATCACATAACGATATTCTGTACACATACATGTGCATGTCTAAATGGACACATATATACGAACATGCATAGATACGTACATTTATACTCATATATATGTATATATATATATATATATATATATATATATATATATATATATATATATATATATATATATATATATACAAATTATGATAGGACGATGTTCTTTATAAATAAATGTGTATATCTTCATTAATAAATATGTATAAACATTCATAAATACATAAATTAATTAAATCATTTTTGTATACGTATATGAACACGTGTGCATACATATGTACGTGTAAAGATACATATGTATGTATATATATATGTATGTATATATATATATATATATATATATATATATATGTAATATGTACGTGGAAAGATACATACATACATATGTATATATATATTTATATATGATATGTATATATACATATATATGTATATATATATATATATATATATATATATATATATATATATATATGTATATACTGTGCGTGTGTTCTATTCTGTTAAACAATATAACTTTGTCAAAGCGATAGGCTAAATGGGAATATTTCGGTATGTTTGCGTGTATGCATATTTGCATAGTTTTTTGTGTCTGTAGCTTTATGATTATATTAGTATTTTCATAGCTCTTTGTGTGTGGCCGAATTTGTGTAAAGATACATCCATTTCGAAGACCTTTTCTACACTAGTTGACGAACAAAACAACACCCATATTTGTTCGCATTTATTTTTTTGTTCAGACCTATAAAATGAACACCAACACTTTCATTATGTGAGGAAGCGAGCTATTGAACATGCCTTTAGCCGATTTGAACAGGCAAATAATGTTAACCTTTTAGTTAGGGATGGGAGTATCAACAGTAATATTCCACTATTTGTCATCGTTCTCTGTATCGACGCAACACGTCACTCCATACAAATAAATGAATAGGCAAATACATATTGGTGTTGATGCGTTTAAACTATGAATGGTATATGTTTATAATATCTTTTCATTTTGTATATTATACAGGGTGTTTAAAAAGTCTGTGGGCATTTTCGAATGCTCTCGGGGCTTTGTAATTATACATATATTGATTTGTGTTCTTCTTAGGTTCTCTTTTCGTAACGTTGAGTTGAAGTTCTTGTTTTATGTGGTTTCTTGAATGAAATCACAGTTTCCATGATGTAAACAAAGGGCCGTACAGTTCCCTAATTCTTTATCTATTTTCTAATTATTTCTATTTCAGATTGATTATTTATTTATTTATCTATTACTATCATTATTATTTTTTTTATTTGAGACTATAAAGAGCATGAGAACGCTCAAGGCCCAGTCAACACTAAGCTTACGATCTGTTTCCGACCACCTTCGACCGAAAATCAAGCGATCGGTCGGCGACACAAAACCTAAGCAAGGAATTGAAATGGAAAAAGTTAATGTGGTTGATGAGATGAAAATCTATGTACTGGGGACTATTCAGTGTGTGTTGTAATATATCTATCTATCTATCGATCTATCTATTTATCTATTTTATTACCGACTACCAGCGACTTCCAAAGACTACCTGCAACTGGCCGGCGACTACCTGGTCGCCGGTGGTCGGAAACAGGTCGTAAGCTTGGTGTGACTTTGCCCTTACAGAAATCTAGACTTCCCTAAGATCTGTATGTTTAAGACAGATTGAACATTTTTTAGAAGCTCTGCCATGGGATACGAACCCTGACCCGTGCGTCGATAATCACGAGGCCAAGACGCTAGCGACCATGCTATATGAACCACACCATGTAGCATGGTCGCTAGCGTCTTGGCCTCGATATTAACGACCCACGGGTCAGGGTTCGTATCCCATGGCAGAGCTTCTGAAAATGTTCATTCTTTAAGATGATTTCAAGAGTATGTCTAACATTCGTATAGGTTTACAAGCTCTCAATTTATCATTCAGCTTTGCTATATATGACGGAAAGATAATTTGATAAGTGGAAATTTGAAGATTTTTTTTTTTTTAAACCGAAGTTGTTTTTACTCGAATTCTCGACTGTCGGTGTTGGTGACGGCTATTTCTTTGCAGTGACTGGCTAGTTTTCTCAGTAAGTTCTACATTTCTCTCCTTATTTTATCTTATCTTTATCTATTTATTTATTTATTTATTTTTGCTTCTGTTATACTTTATTTTTTGTGTCAATGTAGGTTTGCAAGTAATTGGTCCTAATTCCGTAACATATTCAATTTTTTTTTTCCATCTTTTTATTTTATTGTATTTTTCTATTTATTTTATTTTATCTTATCGTGCTTTATTTGATTTAATTTAATTTTGTTTTATTTTATCAATTTTATTTTATTTT
>NC_134820.1:21060835-21065835 GCF_046742065.1 Oratosquilla oratoria | reverse complement strand
ACTTGATACAGGTCTTTAA
Organism: Oratosquilla oratoria; assembly: GCF_046742065.1. NCBI lineage: Eukaryota > Metazoa > Arthropoda > Malacostraca > Stomatopoda > Squillidae > Oratosquilla > Oratosquilla oratoria. Next base: position 21,065,816 of record NC_134820.1, on the reverse strand, counting down.
GATTTTAAAGGGAATTGACAACATCAAAAGTGACAAAATTTTCACATTGAATGAGAATCAGACAAGAAACAATGGTCTCAAACTGTCCGGAAATAGATTCAATTTGGAAGTAGGTAGAAACAACTTTGCCAACCGTGTAGTTAATGAATGGAATAAACTTCCTGCGCAGGTAGTGCAATGTAGTTCACTTCGAAGCTTTAAGAATCATTTAGATAAATACCTAAGTAAGATGCTGTAATTATTATAATTTATGTTATATTATTTGTTTTTGTTTTGTTATAATTTGTCTGTCTGATTTTCATTTATTATTAGTTATATGTCAATTTATTATCATTTACTATTTACCTGTTTGTTTGTTATTCAACTATACCAATGCATTTATTTATGTATTTTAATTGTTATTTACATTGTTATAGTTTTAATTTATTATTAATATGATTTTTTTTTTTTTTTGCATCCGACCTAGATATGGATCAAAAGGTCTCCTGTCGGTATGCTTTGCCTTTGTAATCCTTTGTAAACATCACCATGACTGTCACCCCACTGCCACCGCTACCACCAAATCTACAACCACCACCACCATCACCGCACCCTAAGTTCTTTTTGGTTTCTACCCTGAACCTTTTGACGCAACCCTAAGGGATTCCTCCCCGTCTTCTCTTTTTCTGTATGAGGGGACGGAGAGGTAGGGTGGAACGCCGATTAAATGAAGCGGCCTTGCTGTGGATGTGCTGTGTCCTGATCCATTGCTTCTGACCCAGGGCAGTGGGCGAGATGCAGGGATGACCCGTCATCCATGAGGAGCTAAGAAAATAGGGAGGGAAAGGGCGGTGGAGGGGAGTGGAGTATGAGAGGGATGGAATGGGTGGGAGTGGATTTAGGGCTTTGGGTTTGGCTACCTCCCTTGTAAGGGGGAAAAAGCCTTTGGTATATCTATGTATTTACCTTCAACCTGTTACTTTCTTGTCGTAAATTCAAATATATTATTATTTCATTGAATACGGCAGTATGGGTGAGGTCTTACCTTTTCTGAATAAAATCGCCTGAAGGCAACGGCAATAGAACAAAGTATTCACTGAAACGTTTACTCAAGATGAATTCAATTCTTCGGCCTCGTTTTTATTTTTAAGGTGAATAAAATCATCTGCCTGGAACACTCAAAATATATTTTACATTTTATTCACTGCATGGAAGTCATGATTATCTCTGTTACCCTCAGACAGGACATTCTGATGTCGAAAGAGTCCTCACTGCACAAGAATACCAAAAATAGATAAATGAATAAATAAGATATAAATAGAATTAGATAGCTAAATACTCCTTCTTAGATAGAATAGAAACTGTGTATTCGATAGTTGCTAACAAATCTATTTAAAAAATAAAACGTAAGGACGGAGCTTATAGTAGTAAAACGTTTGTCTTTTTACAACGTTATCAAGGACTATCAACCACATTGCCCAAGAATACCAGAGGTAGATAAATAAATAAATAAATAAAATATGAGTAGAGTTAGCTAAATACTCCTTAGATAGAATAAAAATTGAGTATTCGGTAGTTGCCAAGAAATTTATCTAAAAAAAAAAAAAAAAAAAAAAAATATATATATATATATATATATATATATATATATATATATATATATATATATATATAAATATATATATATATATATATAAGGATGGAGCTTTTATCAGTAAAATGTTTTTTCTTCTTACAACGTTATCAAGGACTTCATAAAGATGTAACAAGCAAAACGTACTAATACAGGTTCCGTCCTCACTTGGTGGTTTTATAGATAGAATAGAACGTATTAGCCATTCCACCGGATTGAGGACGATAACAAGGGAAAAAAAAAAAAAAAAGCAAATTGAGGAAGTCATTAAAAAAGAGAGAATAAAAGATGACATGAATATGATATAGGAGAAAGAAAGAAAAAGAGAAAGATAGAAAGAAAGAGACGGAGAGAAAGGAGAACAAAAAGAAAGATAGAAAGAGAGAAAGAAGTAAATAAAGGGAAAATGAAGAAAGAAAAGCAGAAGAAAGAAAAAGAGAAAGAGAGAAAGAACGAAAAAAGAAAGAGAAAGAATGAAAGAAAGTAAGCAAGAAAGAAAGAAAAACAAAAGAACAGAAAGAAAACAACATATAAAAGAAGAGAACGCATAAGAAAAGGAAAGACAATAAGGTTAAAACACAACCCAGAAGGTAGACCCGAAAAGAAAAAAAAGAGAGAGAGAGAGAGAGAGAGAGAGGAAGAAGGGCGTAGAATTTGTTTTTAGGAGGTGGAAAAAATGGAAAATAAGATAAACTGTAAACTGCATCTAACGGGACAGGAACGAGGTTAAGCTCATAACATAACTTGAGTCTGTCAGAGCGGAGGGTACGTTAGGAACGCTCAAAGACCTGAGTTGACCCCTTCATGCTCTGGGTGAGGTTAGGTCACAATATCACACGAGGTCAAATGTTAGGAACGCTCAAAGACCTGAGTTGACCCATTCATGCTCTGGGTGAGGTTAGGTCACAACATCACACGAGGTCAAATGTTAGGAACGCTCAAAGACCTGAGTTGACCCATTCATGCTCTGGGTGAGGTTAGGTCACAACATCACACGAGGTCAAATGAAACGAAATCGCTAACTAAAGTTTAACAAGCAAGTTAATTGAGGTAGCTTAAACATATTCCTTTAAGTTCAGTCGCAAGTAAATAAGATTACCTGGGGAGAATCAGAGTAATATTTCTAAAGTACAACACAATCATGAGGTCAACGTTCTTCCTGTAGATTGATAGATAGATAGATAGATGAATGAATGGATGGATAGATAGATATATAGATAGATAGATAAATATGAGATAAGCAGATAGATATGGTGACGGAAATAGAGATAGGTAGAGATACAGGGATAGATAAATAGTTGACAGAGAAAGAGATAGCAATATATATATAGATAGAGAAAGAGAGAGAGAGAGAAGGAGAGAGAGAGAGAGAAGGAGAGAGAGAGAGAGAGAGAGAGAGAGAGAGAGAGAGAGAGAGAGAGAGAGAGGAGAGAGAGAGAGAGAGAGAGAGAGAGAGAGAGAGAGAGAGAGAGAGAGAGAGAGAGAGAGAGAGAATTTGAACAACACATCATAATATTGGAACAATTGATACAGAGAAAGATTCTGAACAACACATCGTAGTATTGAAACAATTGATACAGACGTTTTGATTGTTAGATCGTAGTACCTCTGACATTTCTACTACGGCGGAAGCAGTCACCCTTTTTCTCCTGTGTTCTCGGGGAGCCAGGGCAAGTGGCCTTCACCAGTGGTCGTCATAAATCGAACCGGGGTCTTCTTGTCACAACGCGGCCAGAAGGATGTAAAATATGTTGAAGATATGTTAATACGAATGTTTTATTATTATTTGTTTATTTGTTTGCTTATTTATTCATTCATTTATATATATATTTATTTACAGACTTATCTTTTAATCAATTAATTCATTAATGAATTAGTCTACATATTTTTTCATTTGTGTATTCATCTGTTGATTGATTTATTAGTTGATTGATAGTGACTGATTTAAGTGACTGATTTATTTGATTATTAATATCTATTTATCTATTGATTTATTTTATTAATTTATTTAGTTATATATCGTTTGTTCATTCATTTGTGTAGTGCTTTTCTCTTTCATGAGAAAGCCTTGATATGTAAAATTATTCAAAAAAGAAAAGAAAATCTATCACATGAAATTTCCTAAACCATATATCATCAGCAGTCCTTTGCAAAGCTATAGATACCTCAACAACCTTTTGTGTATTTCATTCGTCTATAGATAGTCCCGATTAAAGTTCTTAAAGCCCTTCTGGGCTAAAGTCGCTTCCATTGGCATCAGCACTAAAGACCTCAGCATCACTACCCAGCTTCATTAAAAACCATCACACTTCACCGGAGCACTGTCGTGGTCGATCACCACTAGACAGCCATAACCAGCAAGTAAGTACCGTATGACAGTTATATTTTTATTATGGCTGCCGTTAGGTGATTTCATTCATCCCTGAGGCAATCCTCGATAGCGACATTTGTAGATTAGCTCAATAGCCAGTTATAGATTTAATTATGTAAACATTATGTTTTATATGTAAATTATATAGATACAATAACCTTTATGTATGTAATATTTATGTATGTAATATGTAGATATATAAATCATATAAATACAATAATCTTTATGTATGTAAATAGTGTGTTTTTTGTAAATATGTATGTACATGTGACTTATATATAGTGTTTTTATATAAATTTATGTAAATAGAATTTTTGTGTGTTAAATGTAGATATGTAAATCACAGAAATATATCTTTTATGTAAATTTGTGTGAAAATAATGTTTTACAGGCAAAAGTGCAAATTGTATAAAAATTATGTCATTTTATGTAAATGTATAAAATATAAAGATTAATGATGTTAATACAATGTTCTATGTATACACACATATATATATATATATATAATATATATATATATATATATATACATATATGTATATACATGTCTCTACATATATATGTCCCTACATATATATGAAGTTATGTAAATATGTTGATTAATTATATAGATATAACATTTTGATAAATGTATGTCTACACGAACTTTTATAGAAATATATAGAAATATTTAAATCACAGAAATATAATGTTTTTATGTGAATATATGCAAATCCAATGTTTTTATTCAAATGTATGTAGATACATAAATGATATGTGTATAGTGTTTTATGTACATGTATGAAAATATATAAACTATGTAAATATAATCTTTATCGTTATCGTACATGTTTTGTTCGGTTTTTACTTTACATTGTTCACCGTTTTTGCTGAAGAAAATCGTCTGGTGTCAGACAAAATAAATTTCTTGGAAAATAATAATCCCAAAGTGTGAATGTCTTTTGATTTATAACTTCTATTTATCTGAATAAAATAGCTTGGCTTTAGCCTGAATATAT
>NC_134820.1:21045835-21058335 GCF_046742065.1 Oratosquilla oratoria | reverse complement strand
TCTAGATAGTGTTAAGGTGGTAGCACACTAGGCTACAATTTTCTAGATTTCCGTAAGACACTCTCAACAATGTGTCTAATATTCGTATTCTAGTTTTAACCTCTCTTAGTTTGTCATTCAGCATCTCACTAAATGACGCAAAAGTAATTTGACATTTAGAAATATATAAAAAAAAAGATCGTAACTGAAATCGTTTTTACCCAAAAGAAATAGCAAAAGCAAGTAGCATGCTAGCCAGAAATGCCCAATGTGTCGCCACATTTTACAAAGGATTACAAAGGATTACAAAGGCGGAGCATGCCGACAGGAGACCTTTTGGTCCATATCTAGGTCGGATGCAAAAAAATAAATAAAAAATAATAAATTAGTAAGTAAAAAATATAATAATGTAAATAACAAATGAAATACATAAATAAATGCACAGGTATAGTTAGACAATAAACAAACAGGTAAATAGTAAATAATAATGATTTGACATATAACTAATAATAAATGAAAATCAAAACAGACAAATGATAACAAAACAAAAACAAATAATATGAAATAAATTATAAACATTACAGCATTTTGCATAGATGTTTATCTAATTGATTTTTAAAGCTTCGAACTGAAGTACATTGCACTACCTGTGCAGGAAGTTTATTCCATTCATTAACTACACAGCTGGCAAAGTTGTTTCTCCTACTTCCAAATTGAATCTATAGATCAATATAGAAAGATTTTGGTGACCAGATACTATGTAGCATATCCGAATAAGTCAATATATCTATATGATATAGTTCGCGTCAATATTTCTATCAATATCATGATTGATGCTTTTCCCTATATTAATGCAGTCTTCCTGTGTCACAGAGTTCAACGCAAAATAAAAAGGAATGACATTACATTAGTAAACATTTATTACACCATACTGTGTATTTTTTATATATAATATGTACAAACCAACCTAACAGATTGTTTTAATTGCTTTTATTCCGAACCATAGCATAATACCTCCACATTTACAGATTCTAGTAAAAACGAGATGAACGTTGTTTTGTTGTAATATATAGTGAATTTATAACTTCGATGTATAGAAAGCCAATGTCTGTGTACTATCTACTATCTGTATCCTACGGAATGCCGGGATGTATAGAAACTATCTGGGTTTATCATCATAGTACAATAATAGCTTCTTTTCAGTGCTAGACCCCAGAATAACAAAATATCTGAATTCTGACATTGTAAGAAAGAAGGTAAGCTCTTTTTTTCGGTGTCTTGATCTTAATATATATATATATATATATGTATATATATATATATATATATATATATATATATATATATATATATATATATATATATATGTATATATATATATATATATATATATATATATATATGTATATATATATATATATATATATATATATATGTATATATATATATATGTTTAATATATATATATGTATATATATATATATGTATATATGTATATATGTATATATATATATATATATTTATATATATATATATATATATATATATATATAAGTGTTTTACAGCTGTACATATCTATACATGTATGCGCATATATATGTATATGCATATGCATATGTATATATATATATATATATATATGTATATATATATATATTTATATATATATATATATATGTATATATATATATGTATTTATGTATATATATATATATATGTATGTATATATATAAATGTACTTAAGTAAATGTATATATATATTTATATATATATATATATATTTACATATTAATTTGTAAAGTGTGTCGTTGTAACAAGAAGTTTTTCCTCTTGTTTGTATTAATATTTCTTAGATTTTTTCTGATTAAGCGCCAGATTATTTTTATTCAGAACCGTAGTACTTTTTTACAGTCAAATTGCCTCAGATATCTCCATTTACAATTATATTGATTACGTGTGATATAAATTTGTGAAATCTATAGTTCGCATCCACAGAGGGAACGTAGGCTCCTTAAATTGGTTAATGTGACAAATGAAGATGAGATAGTATTGACAAAAAATAATAAATAAATAGATGAAATAAATAACAAATGAATAAATAAATTAAAATAAAATGAGATAATATAAATAAGAAATTAGATAGACAAAAGGTTTTAAATATCACAGGACTTAAGTGTCAGGCAAAATTGAGTATATATATATATATATATATATATATATATATATATATATATATATATATATATGTAATATGTGTGTGTGTATGTATATGTATATATAAATAGATACACACACACACACACACACACACACACACACACACACACACACACACACACACACACACACACACACACACACACACACACACACACACATGTACATTTTGAGGGCGACCCGGGATGCGCATCCGAAATATAAATAATAATTATGATTATTAGAGGCGGAGGTAAATAATTAAAAGTGACGACGGTAAAATGGAATAAATGGCACAGAAGCAAATAAAAACACAGTAAGATTAATGTAACAGAAAGAGCCCGGTTCTATCAAGCAAATATCACATATTTCCATCCACTTTTTATTATACAAAAACTATTTAATATTCACCCAGACTCCATTTGTCAGAGCGAATATGAACTTCGGTGCGTTTTACCACTACTGCCAAAAAAAAAAAAAAAAAAAAAAAAAAAACGCGCAGCTTACTCTTCGAATAGGAGAAAATGTATAAGCGTATATTTCGACACGAAATCATCAAATTTGGCGAGAATAACCATAATTTTATTTTCTCGCGGCAAATCTCGGCAGCGACATGAAATGCAACTGGACATTAGTGCTTCTTTTGCAATATTTAGTGTTGATCGGGGTTGCTGGCTATTGCAAAGATACCCTTGGTCACACCTCCAGAGAACACTCTATCTCCAACAGAATTAGGAGAAGGGGATGAAGGAGCAGGAAGAGAAGCAGGAGGAGGAGGAGGAGAAGAGGAAGAGAAGCAGGGAGAGGAGGAGGAGGAGGAGGAGGAGGAGAAGGAGAGGGAGCAGCAGCAGCAGGAGGAAGAGCAAAAGCAGGAAAAAAGATTATGAAGAAGACAAATACAAGGATGAAGAGGAGGAGGAGGAGGAGTAGGAAGAGAAGAAAGGAAGGAGCAGGGCGAGGAGGAGGAGGAGGAGGAGGAGGAGGAGCAGTAGCAGTAGGAAGAGGAGGAAAAGCAAATGCAGGAAAAAAGATTATGAAGAAGACAAATACAAGGAAGAGGAGGAGGAGGAACAGGAGGAGCAGGAAGAGGAGAAGCAAGATCAAGAAAAGAAAGGTGGCGAAGAAGTTATATAACAGGGAGAATAGGAGGAATTTGCGAAGAAAGAGGAGGAGGAGGAGGAGGAGGAGGAGGAGGAAGAGGGCGAGGAGGAGGAGGATAAAGATATAGTGAAGAAGGCATATAACAGGATGAAGAGGAGGAACTGGAGAAGGAGGAGGAGGAAGAGGAGAAGGAAGAAAGTGATGATGAGGAGAAAAGGAGTAAGAGGTAGAAGAAATTGATGATGAAGTAAAGAAAGAGGAGGAGGAGGAAGAGGAGATGGAGAGAGTTAAAGAGGAGGAAAAAGAGGAGAAAGCTGATGGAGAAGACGCTAAAGAGGATGAAATGGAGGAACTGGAGGAGGAGGAGGAGGAACAAGAGGAGGAGGAGAAAGATACTGAAGAAAACGTATATGAGAAGAAAGAGGATAAAGAAGACATGAAAGAGGATAGAGAGGAGGAAGAAGAAGAGGAGGAGGAGAAAGAGCTGATGAAGAAGATATAATAGAGAATGAAAATGAAGAATTTCATCAGGAGGACGGGGAGGATGAGGAAGAGGAGGAGGAGGAGGTGAAGGATAATGAAGAGGAGGAGAATAATATAATGAAGACAAGAGGTGTAAACAAGTAGGAAGAAAAAGATAAAGATCTGAGGAAGGAAAATAAGAAATGAGTAGTAGAAGGAGGAAATGAAAAATCAGAAAACAATGAGAAGGGGAGATGAAGAGAGAAAGAGAAAAGAGAGAGAGAGAGGAGGGGAGAGAAGATATGAAGAAGGAAAAGGAGGAGAAAGAATAGAAAAAGGAGAAGAAAACAATAAAAAAAAATAGAGAATGTTGGAGGGAAAAAAGAGAAAAGCAAGAGGAGAAAGAGGAGAAGAAGAAGAAACAATAAGAAAAGAAGAGAATATGGCCTAAAGATAAATACAAATATCAAGAACCGTCCAATGACATAAACCCCAAGTTCTTCAAGAAAAAAACAAAAAAAAAAAACATTGCGGATGTGATGTATACCTTTACAGGATCAAACAACTTGCCCTCTCTGGTATACTTATAGGGAAAGAATTAATGACAGCGTGAAATTCAGTGGAAATGAAATCGATAGGAAAAAAGAATTAACGCATAAGAGAATATCTCGTTGACAATTGAAGGGGGAATCTGTGTTGTTTATTTTGCCCCACATACCTGGGAAAGTCCTCTTGAGAATACCTTGGAATACCAGAACACCGAGACTTCATTCCTCGACCTAATTGTGTGTGTTTGTGTCTGTGTGAAAGATTTTTAGTTTATATAGTTTGTAAGGCATCTAAATTTTATTTACCGGATTCTTCCTTACATATATACATACGTAGATATATATCAACGTATATATGTATATGTTTATGTATTATATATGTGTATATATATATATGTATATATATATTATATATATATATATATACATATATACATATATGTAGGTGTGTGTGTGTGTGTGTGTATGTGTGTTTGTATGTATGTACGTACGTATGTATGCATGTATTTATGTACCGTATGTGTATCTGTTGGTTTGATGATGAGACAGTTGAGTGGCAATAATGGTAAGAAAACACTGGTTGGATCAGTAACACTGTATTGCTGACTGTTCAACTACAAGTCTTCTTCTAAGTGACAGACAAGCGTTAATTGACAATGTCTATGCCAAACCCTAAACCCCACACCTATGGATCATCTTGCTGGACGTGTCTGCACGAAGCATGCAGGTTGGTCCGCTCTTCCTCCCAAGATCAGTCTAAGAGCAACCGATGAGAGATTGACAAAACCATCTCTATGGTTGGTTACCTCTCCTAGTGTGATATACGCATCCTGTTCCAGCCTTTTCATTCTCTTCTCGAGACCTGTCCGGAGAGGTCGTGCATGTTTCTATTGAGGCAAATGTCCGTTCGTCTCTGTGTGTACCACTAAGGGGACTGGAAGTCCTGTGGTTCCGAAGGTTGTTTTTTGTGCTCTCTTATCCTTTTCTTCAGCCCCCGTGACGTCACACCGTAGTATGTCGCAGGACTCCCGCTACACCCGGGGTTCTCAACCTATTTTCACGTATACCCCGTACTTTATGCATTGCTATTCTTTAACCTCCTGGAGACGACTTCAACGTCAAATTTAATCGTTTTGCATCCATTAACTGCTAGTGGCTTTCGCTTGGCGGCCCCACTTGTGAACCGCCGTGGCCCAATACGGTCTTATGGACCACAGGTTGAGAACCGCGGCGCTACACGGTATACTGCATCCAACACTATACTTTTTGATACTATTTTTTTCTTTGTGTCTTACCATGTTCTTTATTTCCCGTCCGGAGGCATACACCACTTGGACACCAGCTTTGGGTAGAGAACTGGTCAGGAACTCTGCTTCATTAACGTATAGTACTACCCGATACTCAAGAGATCTTATCGTCTTTTGCTCTCTTGTGTATTTCTCTGCCTTTTTTCCAAATTTAGTCTGCTCAGCAGGACCAGTAGGTATAGTAGCCTACAGAAGACGTTGATTATGTAGTCTTTCTCATCCACCGTCTTTACCCGAATTTGGGTCGCCTCCCTGCTTGACCAGAGCTGTCGGAAACCAACACAGTATCCCAACAGCGGCTTTCGGGAATTTAACTCACAACCATCTTCTCATCTGCTTATTATAGACCATGTTTTATTCCCTGAGTTTCTTTTAGCATGGTTGAAGATGTCTACAGTTTCCTTTCGTGCATCACTGTTGTCACCATGATCTCAACCATATTCACGTTTACAAGAATTGAACTTTGGTTAAATTTTGTAAACTCAGGACTGGAAGAAAACCCTAAACGTTAAGCAATTATTTGTAGTCTCATTGCTAACTCATCCACACTCGAATTGTTTAAACTATTTACCATTTCTTCGACCCCAGAACATGTTTAAGATCAATATTTGTCATGAGACATACTTGTACTTGATTATTTCTTGAACAGGTAACAGGGTACAAAAGGGAATAGAATAGCCTTGCGGCAGCCAGAATAAAGACTAAATTTCTCTCTTGTTCAAAAGGGTGGGCCGCGCGGTTGCCTAGTGGATACCGTGTCGAACTAGAGAGCAGGTGATCGTGAGTTCGATTCCCGGAAACAGCTGCAGGCTATGTCGCATTGGTTCCCGAATGACATTTCCAGGTGGGGAGGCGAACCAAATAATAATAATAATAATAATAATAAAAATAATGATAATAATAAAATAAATAAATAAAGTTTGCCGCAACTGACGGGGCTTTGTACAAGTAGGGGTTTTTCACTTCCCACCTCGAGGGAGTGGGATGGTGAGTTGATGAGTTCATAAGGGTCTACTTGATGATATCGTCAATGTCTAAATGTGAGACCAACTTGAAAGTGATCTGTTTGTACGAAGAAGGTGTATGTAATATGACATATCCTCACAATCATGTCACCATATCACTCACCATGACTCATATCTTAGAAGAGATCTGGAACTCTCGAACCTCACAAATTGTGAGTTCTGAGTTCTGTTTCACTTTCTGAGCAAAACCGATTCACAACCACTATCCCTCCACATACTCGCTGGCCAAGCAGGTTAGAGCGTCGCTACTTACGGCGGAAGTTGAAATGATGGCGGTTCGAACCCTGCCACCAGCGAGTTGGACCAAGAGCACGGTTCATTAAATTCCACGCTACAAAGTTCTCTGTAAGGGGTACCGTTATAGCCTCCTGATAGGGTGAGTTCTTGACGTTAACCCGTCTTTGGCGATAATTTCACATCATCCCTTTCTAATATATCCAATCTAGAAAAGCTCACTTCCTTGTATATCATGAATAACAATAATTGATAGTTTTAATATGAATAATAAACGAAAAAGAAGCTATATTAATATTTCTATAATAACTTTCTATAATAACTATAAATACTTTCTATAATGATTTATATGATAATAAAGTGAAATAGAAATTTTTCTATTCATTAATGAATATCAGTAATGAATAATGAAAAAAAATCACCAGGAAGTAGATATAAGGATCTATTTTTATTGATAAACAATAATGATAAGAAATCACCTGAAGGGAAAGAGAAATCAATTTATTGATCAAAATACACAACAATAATAATCATAATGACTTTCTATAATGATTTATATAATAATAATAGGTCTTTCTATAATGATAATAATGAATAGATTCACAAAGGGGCAAAATAGAAATCTTTCTATTCATTAATGAATACTAGTAATGAATAATAAAAAAAATCACCAGGAGGTAGATATAATTATTTATTTTCTATTAATAAACAATAATAATAAAAATAAACACCAAAAGGGAAAGAGAAATCCTTTTATTCATCAACACACAACAATGATAACCATAATAACTTTCTATAATGATTACATAATGATAATAAATTTTTCTATAATAATGATAATAATGATTATATTCAGAAAGGGGTATAATAGAAATCTTTCTGTTTATCAATAAACAATAATAATAAATGAATTACCAGAAAGTAAAGATAAATCCTTATATTAATACACAACAATAATAACCATAGTAACTTTCTATAATGATTTATATAATAATAATAATAATAATAATAATAATAATAATAAATCTTTCTAAAATAAAAATAAATCACCATGAGGTAGATATAATTATTTATTTTTATTAATAAACAACTTTCGGGGAGTGGACAGGATGCAGGGATGACCCGTCATCCAGGAGGTGCCAAGATAAGAGGGAGGGAGGAGGGTGGAGGGGAGTGGAATATATAGGAAATGGATAGGAGTGGTTTCTATGTCTTTTTCTTTTTGGCTACCCCCCGGTGTAATGGTGAAAAAGCCTTTGGTATATGTATGTATGTATTAATAAACAACAACAATAAAAAAGGCCAAAACGGAATAAGAAATCCTTATATTCATCAATAAATAACAACGACAAAGAAATCCACCAACAGACGTAAACACGCAAAAGATCAGATATAGTCTCTGCTCCCATCGAGAAGTGATAGAGCTTGTCAAAATGGAATAAGACGTAATGGGTTCAATTAACTGAGCCCATTTAGGTAATAAACAGGTCGCATTGTTTGACAAACGGTTATTGAGTTTTCAATCTCGGTAATCAAGAGCAATATATGTAGGTAAGGACTTTGAACAATTCCCATATTATATAGTTTCTGGTTCGTTGTGTTTAGTCAAAGCCAAAGCTATCTCCCTAGGTTTGTTCGAAGACATATTAAACATGGAGAAAGATTATGGGAATTTACTTCATAAATAGATATATAAATAACTAATTTAATGAATAAATAAATCAATAGATATATGAATAAATGGATAAATAAGTAGATAAATAAGTAAATAAAAATAAACATAAAGAAATGAATGAATGAATGAATAATTGAATGTAAAAATTCATTATATGAATAAACGAATAAATATATATATATATATAAATGAATATATTGGTAAATAAATAAATAAACAAATTAATAGATTTATGAATAGATAGATAAATATATGAATTATAAGTAAATATACAATTAAATGAATAAACAAATTAATAAATGCAAACAGAAAATGTATATATAAATGAATAGATTAGTAAATAAATAAATAAGCATTAATAGATTTATGAATGAATAGATGAATATAAGATTATAAGTAGATATATAATTAGATAAATAAACAAATTAATAAATACAAAAAAAAAAGAAAAAAAATTGAGGTGTTTCTACAGCCCGAATAGAATGTTCTGGTTTCAGAAATGACAATTTTTAAAAGTGTTAATAGTTAGCAATAACAGGTTAACAAATCGAGACTTTTATGTTGTCCCGTTATCACCCTAAAGGGACTAAACTAACCATCTAAATGACAGGGTTAATTGAATTCTATTTGTTGAGTTTTATTTTTAGAATCTAAACAGAACAACCGGTGTTACTTGGAAAAGGAAAATGTAGAAAAAGTGTAAACAGAGTTTGTCTACGGTGAGTTTCCATTAATTCAGATAAAATAATTTAACTTTATGGTTTTGTTTAAGCGAGAACAATTATACAATTAATCGGGTGTTCATTACGGTTAATATGTAAAGTTGTCAGTCTATATATAATGTTAATTCTTACTTAGCTGATAAGTGTTATCAGTTTGAATTGAAAATCATTATATGTATTGACAAATAAAAAAAAGTACAGAAAAAATTAGAATATCTATAATTATTGTAAAGAAATTAATTGAAATATCTAAGATTGTATCAGGTGGTGTAATAAATAAAGAATTGATAAGCTTGTGTAGATACGTAGGTAAAATAAAAGATAAATAAACAAATAAATCAATAAATACATAAATAAATAAATAAAAATAAATAAGCGAATAAATAGATAGATGAATAAAATAATGAAAATAAATAGATAAATAAAAGAATAATAAATAGATAAATGAATAAATAATGAATAAGTAAACAATAAATAAATAATGAATAAATAGAAAAATAAATTGATAAGTACATAAATAAATAAATACGCGAATAAACAAATAGACAAATAAAATAATGAAAATAAGTAGATAAATAAAAGAATAATAGATAGATAAATGAATAAATAAATAATTTTGATAGATAATAGACAAATGAAATAATGAAAATGAATAGATAAAAAGTAAAAATAAAGATAAATAAATAAATATATGAATAAATGTATAAATAAATAAATAAAGAACAGATGATTTGGAAACGCTGACTAAGCACAAACCGATGGAAGTTTTTGCAAAATCACCATAAACAATCACAAAGGAACTAAGCATTGTACCTTCGCCACGGAAACAACAAAATACATTTTCGCGACAAAAAAACGTCTTTTGATAACTCGAAAAGTCGTACCATTCTCAACAACAGTAAACATCATTAGCCCCGCCCACCTGGCTGTCGTGATGTTTACTTACAACCCAAAAGTGTCATTACCGCCTTTGCCTTCGACCAGATGTCATGGAAATAAATAAATTAATCAAGATAGGCGCGTCGGCCCACACGGAAAGGGTTCGGTAAATATAAAGAGGTTTACCAGTGTCAATTCTTTAAATGTCGCTACAGATGTTGCTGTTGATTTGTGTTACTTATGTATGGGGTTAACAATAAACAGACGTAACCTAACCTAACCTGACTTAGCCTAGCCCCGCCTATCATAACATAACGTAACGTAACGTAATATAATCTAACCTAACTTAGCATAACATAACATAACATACCATAGCCTAACTTAACATAACATAGCCTAACGTAACCAAGCCTAACCTAGCCTAGCCTAACCTAACCTAACCTAACCTGACTTAGCCTAGCCCAGACTAACCTAATCTAACATAACGTAACCTAACCTAACCTAACCTAACCTAACTTAGCATAACATAACATAACATAACATAACATAGCATAAAACATAACATAGCCTAGCCTAACCAAGCCTAGCCTAGCCTAGCCTAACCTCACCTAACCTAACCTGACTTAGCCTAGCCCAGACTAACCTAACCTAACATAACGTAACCTAACCTAAACTAACTTAGCATAACATAACATAACATAACATAACATAACCTATCCTAGCCTATCTTAGCCTAACCTAACATAGCCTAACCTAACATAGCTTAACCTAACCTAACCTAACCTAACCTAACCTAACCTAGCCTACCCTAGCCTAGCCTAGCCTAGCCTAGCCTAGCCTAGCCTAGCCTAGCCTAGCCTAGCCTAAGTCTTAGTAAATATAAAGATGTTCGCCAATTTTGATTGTTTTTAAATCGTTACCGACGTTACTATTAATTTGGGGTTTCAAAATACTCAGAATGGTAAGAGCTATATAGTCCATAACAAAGGTAAGAACTGCAGCTGTGAGATTGGTGAACAACTTTATAATACACCAAATTATTTTTTAATTAATTCAGGTTTGCTGTGAACTCTTCGTTATCAAAACAGTTCTTAAAAAAGAAAGGAAGAAGAAGAGGAAGAAGATGATGAAGAAGAGGAAGAAGAAGAAGAAAAAGAAAAAGAAAAAGAAAAAGACAGATACAGTATCTTCGGGTACTTTGATGGGATAGAAAATAATTGTTATTTGCATACATACATATGCCAAGGGCTTTTTCCCCCTTACAAGGGGGGTAGCCAAAGTCAAAAGACATTATTCCACTCCCGTCCATTTCATCCCCACCTACTCCACTCCCATTCACCACTCCTTCCTTCCTCTTTTCTTATCTCCTCCTGGATCCTGGATCCTGGATTCTGGATTCTGGATCCTGGATCCTGGATCCTGGATCCTGGATTCTGGATCCTGGATCCTGGATCCTGGATTCTGGATCCTGGATCCTGGATCCTGGATCCTGGATCCTGGATTCTGGATCCTGGATCCTCTTGACTCTTCCAGTAGCTCCATTGGATCCAAGAGGAGCCATTGGTTATTTAGAACAGATAAATTGATGACCAATTAAATCGACACCAATTATTAGAAACAGTACATATCATAACAGCCTGATATTTGTAGACGATTTCTTTGAATAAAGGCAGATTCACTGGGACTTTATATTTCGTTTTCGATATCATTAAAGCAATCACAGCTTATCGGAGGAAAATGTTTTCATCCTCATTACAACCTCGTTGAAAAACAATTAGTTTAAATCGTTTTGCAGAAGCTTTTGTTTATAGGGAGGTCAAGAAGGTCTCTTCTGTATAAGCCGATGGAGCCAACACCATACTATATGTATATGTATATGTATATGTACATGTATATGCACGTGTGCGTATACATATGTATATGTGCATGTGTATGTATATGTATATGTATATATATATGTATATGTATATGTGTATATGTATGTGTATATGTATATGTGTATGCGTATGCGCATGCGTATGCATATGCATATGCATATGTATATGTAAATGCAAATGTATCTGTATATGTATATGTATATGCAAATGTATCTGTATACACAAATGTATCTGTATATGCAAATGTACATGTATATGTATGTACCTATTTATATGTGTAAATTGAGTAGATAAAACAGAGTGGTTTGGGAGAAATACACGAGGATGGCCTATGTAATATTTCATGCTCGAACGTTTAGACCAACACGGTCTTGTTCAGGGAATAGCCTGTATAAGCACAGACCGCATTTGTATGTCGGGCCAATTCCTCAGTCATGTCACACCTGGGTGCCTGCAGCAACTGTACGTCGGTGGCAATCATCCGACACTGCTTCT
>NC_134820.1:20995835-21040835 GCF_046742065.1 Oratosquilla oratoria | reverse complement strand
TTCCCGTGGTCTCCGACTCCAGCTTGTACTCCTCCCTCCTCCCTCCTCCCTCCTCCTTCCTCCCCCCTCCCCCCTCCCCCCCTCCCCCCTCCCATGATCCCGTCATCCCGCCAGGAGACCCCGCTCACGAGAACGGGCCCGACTGAGATCCACACTTATTACTTCGTATTCCTGAGGCACTGGCAGCTGATGAAAGGGGCACGAGTCCTTTGTGTGTTCTACCGTCATTAATACGCCTGCGGTAATGTGACCGCGCAATCCCCCCCCTCTCCCCCCTCTCCCCCTCCCCCCTCCCCCCTCCCCCCTCCCCCTCCCCCCCCCCACACGCCCCCCAACGGAGCAGGCAAAAAACTCTGTAGTGTTTATATTTGCCCCCTACCGCGCATGCCCACCCCTCCCTCCCTCCTCCCTCCTCTCCCCCCTCCTCCCCCCTCCTCCTCCCCCTCCTCCCACCTCTCCCCCCCTTTCCACTTTTCCTTCACACTTTGCTGAATGCATGCACGCTGCAGCAAGCACCAACACATGCACACACTCATGAGGATGCATGTGTAAATGTGTACAGGTGTACAGGTGTACAGGTGTACAGCGGCGGTATGTACGAACACATGCACACACGTCCACACACACACACACACACACACACACACACACACACACACACACACACACACACACACACACACACACACACACACACACACACACTTGTTTCCCTATCCAGGAACCAAGTGCCTGTCCCTCGGGGTTGCACCAAAAGAGTTACGTGTTGATGGACTGTAAAGTAAGTGACGGGAGAAGATCCTCTTTGAAGTCCTTCTCACAGATCCCATTGTGACGTTTCCATTGGTGTTCTAAGATGAGCTCTCAGCTTCCCACTGAAGAAGTTGAAATGATAAACAAGAAAAGGTGATGAGCCCACACCATGAGGCGCTTAGTAGCCGCGACAGAAGTCATCACCCTATGAGCTTTGGAGTATTTGATCAGGTATCAGTCGCTGCTGGGAATCGGAGAGGAGTGCGGGATTCGAACAAGGACAGATAGAGATGGTGAAGAGGAAATTTGTTTAAGGTGTGTGGCAGGACGGAGCAAGAGAGAAAGAGAGGAAGAGAGTGAGAGAACGAGACAGCGAGGAAGCGAAAAGACCTAAAGAAAGAAATAGCGAGAGAGCAAGAAAACGTAAGAGAAAAAGCGAGAGATCAGAAAGAGAGAGAGAGAGACAGACAGACAGACAGACAGACAGACAGACAGACAGGCAGACAGACGGAGAGAGAGAACGAGAGGGGAGAGAGAGGAGAGAGAGAACGAGAGGGGAGAGAGGAGAGAGAGCGAGAGGAGAGAGAGAGAGCGAGAGGAGAGAGAGAGCGAGAGGAGAGAAAGAGCGAGAGGAGAGAGAGAGCGAGAGAGAGAGAGAGAGAGGGGAGAGAGAGAGAGAGAGAGAGAGAGAGAGAGAGAGAGGAGAGGAGAGAGAGAGAGACAGAGAGAGAGAGAGAGAGAGAGAGAGAGAGAGAGAGAGAGAGAGAGAGAGAGAGAGAGAGAGAGAGAGAGAGAGAGAGAGAGAGAGAGGGAGAGAAAAAGAGAGCATGACCGCGAGAGAACACGAGGGTGAGAGAATGAGAAAGCGATAAAACGAAACAAGGGCGGGGGGGGGGGAGAGATCGGGAAAGGGAAAAAGGAGAGGAGGGGAGAGAGGGGAGAGGAGAGGGGAGAGGAGAGGGGGAGAGAGGGGGGAGAGGGGGGAGAGGAAGTTGCTGATCCCCTCCCTAGCGCAAGTAGGGAAACACGAAGCATTTAATTCCTTAAACGAGGGGTAGCGGTGTTTGTGTTTGGGAGAATCAAGTGTCTCGGGAGATGATAAAATCACAAATTGATTAAACGATGAAAGACTGGAAAGGGAAAGGAAGGGACTGGATTCCAGGGTTAAGGGAATTATCGGAGTGATTTGTGTGTTTGTAGGGTTTAGGCAGGCGGGGTGGGGGGGTCTTGTACTCGATTCCACAACACGGGCGTCGATTTGGTGGAGTAATTGGTTCGTTTATGAGCCTAGTCTCACCAACTTACGGTGGTATTCTTATAAAAAGATTCTTTCATTTTATAAATATTATATAAATCCTTGGAAAGGAAAGATTTATATAAGGAAAGATTTTGTTTAAGAATACTACCGTACAATTCTTACGGTGGTATTCTTAAAGAAATCTTTCCTTATATAAATCCTTGGAAGGGAAAAATTTATAAAAGGAATTTTTTTTAAGAATACTACCGTAAGATTCTTACGATTGTATTCTTAAAATTAAATTCTTTCCTTATATAAATCTTATATAAATCCTTGAAAAGGAAAGATTTATGTAAGGAAAGATTTTTTTAAGAATACGACCGTAAGAATCTTACGGTGGTATTCTTTAAAAAAAATCTTTCCTTATATAAATCTTTCCCTTCCAAAGGGTTGTATAAGATTTATATAAGGAAATATATTTGTTAAGAATACCAACATAGTTCCTTGGATCATTCATGAGGACGACAGATCTGAAAAGGAATCAAATTCAGTTTTGATTTAAGAACATAAGGACACTGCAAGAGACTATAGGGCCTACACTAGGCAGTCCCATATCCATTACCATCTATCATACCCATCAATTAATCTATCTAACCTTTTCAAACAACCGATAGCTTCAGCGCTTAATATTTCGGATCTTGTGAAATGTACAGTTACATATTTTGTGCAAAAACGATAATAACTATTACCTCAAGCTTCAGTGAGTCGAAACCCGCTATCCCACATCACTAGGCAACGGTCCTTGGCCGCTCCCATAGATCTACATGGGTAGAAACGTTGGAGATGTATTAATATGGACTTGATCCCTGGTTACCTTTTTTAGAAGGGAAGGAAGAGTTGTCGGTTGCCACTCTATATATAAAAAAGTTAAAAAGATGGAATTGAAAATTGTAAAGAAATATTTGGCTCAGTCCAGGGATCGTGTATCAGCCCGTCAGGGTTGCGCCTCCTGATAGTGTGTGTGTATGTATAGTATATATGTGTGTGTGTGTATGTGTGTGTATGTGTGTGTGTGTGTGTGTGTGTGTGTGTGTGTGTGTGTGTGTGTGTGTGTGTGTGTGTGTGTGTGTGTGTGTGTGTGTGTGTGTGTGTGTGTGTGTGTGTATTTATATGTGATTCACCATGGTCTTTGGATCACGTGTTTGAGTCATGATCGACAGCTATTCCCCTCCCAGAAGAGAGCTCAGAGCTCGTATTTGTGTGCGTGTGTATTTGTGTGCGCGTGCGCGCGCGCGCGTGTGTGTATGTGTTTGCGTGTATGTGTGTACATGTGTACATACATATATTTACATATCTGCATCTGTTAACACAGAATCATGATGTGGTTAATCACCGAACAGAATTGATCTCGGGGCCGGAAACCCTGAGTCTGTAATGGACGATTGATTGATGGAAGTGCGAGTTGTTGGAGTGGATAGGGAGGCGAAGTTGACAGGAGGCAGTGAAGAGGCACCATGCCTCTTAATTAATTGGATAGGAGGGAGGGAAGAGGGGAGAGGTAACAGAGTTATTTACACCGCTGTGCGACCCGAAGACACAGACCTAACCGAATTAATTCTCACTCCCCCTCACTCCCCTCACTCCCCTCACTCCCTCCCACCTTTGACTGAATAAAGTTGTTTGGAGTTTGTTTGAGGGGAAGTGTGGGCCGATTTGGTCTGACTGACAAGGGAGTGTAGTGGAGTTGAGGTGTGTGAATATATATAAAGTCACCTCCACTGTATTTATTTATTTATTGATTTATTAATTTATTCATTTATTCATTTATTCATTTATTCATTTATTCATTTATTCATTTATTCATTCATTCATTTATTCATTTATTCATTTATTCATTTATTCATTTATCAATTAATTAATTCATTCATTCATTCATTCATTCATTCATTCATTCATTTATTCATTCATTCATTCATTCATTCATTCATTCATTCATTCATTCATTCATTCATTCATTCTTTATTCACTTATTCACTTATTCATTTATTTATTCATTTATTCATTTATTCATTTATTCATTTATTCATTTATTCATTTATTCATTTATTCATTTATTCATTTATTCATTCATTCATTCATTCATTCATTCATTCATTCATTTATTCATTTATTCATTTATTCATTTATTCATTTATTCGTTTATTCATTCATTTATTCATTTATTCATTCATTCATTCATTCATTTATTCATTTATTCATTTATTCATCCATTCATCCATTCATTTATTCATTTATTCATTTATTCATTTATTCATCTATTCATTCATTCATTTATTCATTAATTCATCTATTCATCTATTCATTTATTTATTCATTTATTCATTTATTAATTTATTTTTAATTACTAATTAGTTTATATATTTATTCATTTATCTTCTTTATTGTTTATATATATATATATATATATATATATATATATATGTATATATATATATATATATATATATATATATATATATATTTATCTGTTCATGTATTTATCTATTTTCTACTTGTTTATCTATCTATATATTTTTATTCATTATTCATATATTCACATTCCTTTATTTCTTATTTATTCATTTATGTGTTTATTTATTCATGTGTTCACTTGCTTATTTAGCTTTATTAGTTTTTTATCAATTTAATAATTTATTTGTTTATTAATTTATTTACCATTCATTTATACGTGTGTTTGTTTATATATTTGTTTAATTATTTTTTGGATTTATTTGAATATTTCTTATTAATTAATTGATAAATTTATTCATCAATTTATCAATTTTATATATTTATCTTTCTATTTCTTTTTTAGTTTGTTGACCTATTTATTCACTTATTTTTTGTTTATTTATATATTTATTTCTTGTTATTCCAATTATCTATATACTTGTTTATTTGCATATTCATTTATTTACTCACTAATTAATTGATTAATCAATTTTATTTATTGTTTTTATATGTATCTATTTATTTGTTTATTTATTCTTTTATTTCTTTATCTATTTCTTTATCTATTTATATATTCATTTACTTGTTAATTATTTTTTTTGTTTATTACCTATTTATATGTTTATTTATCATTGATCCAATTATCTATATATTTGTTTATTTACATATTCCTTTATTTATTCACTAATTAATTGATTAATTAATTTTATTTATTGTTTTTATATGTATCTATTTATTTGTTTATTTATTAATATATTTCTTTATTTCTTTATCTATTTATATTTATTTATTTGTCAATTTGTTGTTTTATTTATTACCTATTTATATATTTATTTATGTATCTTTATATCTCTTTGTTTATTTGTTTTTCTTTTTTATTCATCCTTTTATTTTCCTATTTTTTATTTGCATATTTATTCATTTATCTATTTATTAACCTATTTTGTATTTTTGTGTTTATTTGTTTTTGTTTATTTACATATTCAATAATCTATTTACGTGCATATTTGTTTACCTATCTTTTGATTGATCAATTTATTTATCTACTTATTATTATCTACAGATGATATTCTAGTAATGGTAAGAAATTGATAACATGCTTTGATATTTGATATATAATCAATATAGATAACATAAACAAAACAAACAACGGGACTGGAAATGATGGGTAAGTGTAGCTATCCTGGAAAGAAAATTGTCTCATTGTTCTCAATTGTCTCAAATTGATAGTCAATTGTCTCAAATTGATAGTCACATGCTCTAGTGATAAATGTAATGTACCTAGGGCAGTGGATGTGATACAGGTATGACCCGTCATCCATGAGGAGCTAAGATAAGAGGAAGGGAAAGGGTAGTGGCTAGCTCTCTTGTAAGGGGGAAAAAGCTATAAGTATATAGATAGATAGACTATCTTCATATTTTGCATGAATTGGATACTATGTAGATTTATAGATCTATAGATTCCCTCGTTCATAGTAAATGGTAGGAGGACTGGTGGCGTAATCGCAAGCGTGCTGGTCTCATATTCGCTTATTTGCGAGTTCGAAACCCTAAAGGTGGCGGCAGGCTATGTATTTCTCGCTAGTATGCTACTCGCTTTTGATACTTCGTTTGAGTAGAAACGACCTCGATTACAATCTTTCGTTTTTTCAGATTTCCGAATGTCAAATTACTTTTGTGTCATAAAATGAGAAACTGAACGACGAACTAAGAGAAGTTAAATCTAGAATACGAATATTAGAAACATTGTTTAGATGATGTTCTTGCGGTAATACAGAATATTGTAACCAAAGTCGTTTCTACTCAAACTCAATAGCAAAAGCAAGTAGCATGCTAGCCTAGTGTGCCACCACCTTCAATTGACTTCGATTCCCAGCAGTGACTGTTAGTTACCTGCCCTCCAAAAGGTGACGGCTTCGGCCGCAGCTACTCAACGTCTCCTGGCGTAGGCTCCTCGCTAAGATCCAAATCAAGTCTCTTGTGTGTGTGTTTATTGTTTGTTTATTTCTTTATTTTTTATCATTTGTCCGTTTGTTTATTATTATTTGTTTGATTCTCATTTAATATTAGTTATATGTCAATTTATTTTTATCTAGTATTTACTTGTTTATTATTTAACTATACCTATGCATTTATATATTTATTTTATTTATTATTTACGTTATTTTAGTTTTTATTTATTTATTTATTTATCGTTATTATGATTTTTCGCATCCGACCTAGATATGGACCAAAAGGTCTCCTGTCGGCATGCTCCGCCTTTGCAATCCTTTGTAATCCTCCTTCTTAGTGTTTGGCTGCGAGATGTGGATACTGATCGCTGATTTGAAGAGGTTCTCAACTTCTTTGGTAGTAAGTGATGATGACGATTTGGTTTAACGTATTAAACTCACCCCTATCGGAAGGCTAGGACGGTGCCCCTCACAGAGGACTTTATAGCGTGGAATTTAATGACCCATCCCCTTAGTTCAACTTCGCCGGTGGCAGGATTCGAACCGCCATCCCCTCGACCTTCGCCGCAAGTAACGACGCCCTAACCCGCCCAGCCACCAGTATCGCTGGATTACTTTGTATCAAGCCGGAGAGTCCTCCATGATGTTTAGTCAAAGTTTGTAATGATCATAACTCTTGAACATCAATCCCGGGTGGCTATATGGGTACGTGACACGCTTTCCTGAAGTTGGTTTCTCTCTTAAGGGGGCATTTAGACGGTCAAACGGTTTGACAAACCCGGTTTGTCAAACAAGTATTTGAAGTGATGTTTGACCGTGTGAATAGGGTATTTGGTCGTCAAACACCATCGACAAACGTGTTTGACGACCAAATACCCCATTCACACGGTCAAACATCACTTCAAACACTTGTCTGACAAACCGGGTTTGTCAAACTGTTTGACCGTGTAAATGGCCCTTTAGAGACAATATCTCCGTAAGAGACAATTCTTGGTGAAGGAGACGAAGACATCATCCATGGAACATATTCCTGGAACAAATCCATCCACCAGGAGCTCTGGAAAGGGAGAGAACCTGGAAATAATCTGGGGAACGGAGGAGCTCTGGAGTCTTCGCAAATGAGGAGATATACTCCGGCCTACAGGGCTCTAGATTATTCCAGTGAGGTGGTTGGGGCTTCTAGATAATTAGTTTAAAAGGCTCAGATCTCGTCAAAATATTTTTTTTTATTTTCATTACATACTAACTTTTTACTCTTATGTACAAAGATGTATACATAACAGGATCTGTTATCATATATGATTACACACACACATACACACACACACACACACACACACACACACACACACACACACACACACACACACACATATATATATATATGTATATATATATATATATATATATATATATATGTGTGTGTGTGTGTGTTTGTGTCTTTGTGTGTGTGTGTGTGTGTGTGTGTGTGTGTGTGTGTGTGTGTGTGTGTGTGTGTGTGTGTGTGTTTACCTAGTTGTACCTAGTTGTATTTTATGGGAAGGGGAGCTATGCTCGTGATGTCCCGTCTGTGTGTGTGTGTGTGTGTGTGTGTGTGTGTGTGTGTGTGTGTGTGTGTGTGTGTGTGTGTGTGTGTGTGTGTGTGCGTGTGCGTGTGTGCATGTGTGTGTGTGTGCATGCGTATGTATGTGTGTGTTATCTATTTACTTATATATGTTTGTATATACATGGATAGCCTCGCTGATCTTCTCAATTCGGGGTCTGCAGGATCTTACTCCTATGTTTCCAGACCTATGGGCGCTAATTCCAGGACTTCCCTTCTCTTCTTTTGATCATAGTAATATACCTGGAATCCTTCGATCCACTTCAGGATGGACTCTTTACTAAATCTTCTTATGATTTCATTCTTAGTTTCACCCCTTCAACTAATACCACATACTAATTCCAGAACTCTTATTTCAGTAGCCTTCTAGGATTTTATTCCTGGATTTCTGGTTTAGCTGTTCCGGTCTAGCCTCTGTGATGACAGGTTTTGTAATTGTGTATATTTTGAGGTTTATGCCGGGGATTGTTTTTCTGATTTTTTCCCGGTCGCTTAGTATGGTGTGAAAATGTATTTATTTAATTTAGTTTTATTTTATTTTTTTATTTATTTATTTACTCATTTATTTATTAATTAATTTTTATTTATCTATTTATTTATTTATATTTATTTTAATTTATCTTTATCATTTATTTATTCATTTATTTATTTATTTATTATCTAATTATTTATCTATCTATTTATCATTTATTTGATCATTTATTTCTTATTTATTCATTTACTTTTTTTTTAAATGTCTTCCTTGATTCCTTCTCTTCAATTATGGTCCCAAGACATATGTACTATGATTCTTTGGGCAGTTAATCCCTTGTAGTCTTTATTACTTTGAAATTCCTCCGATATTAATCTTCTTGATAGTAAGAGCTACTGCGTTGTTATTACTTACAAATACGTATTAAGGGTAGGATTTGTAATGAATTAAGATAATTCTCCTTTATGATATGTATATTCTAACTCGTTCAATTATTGATAAATTTATGCGTTTCAAAATCTGTTTTATGTTAGATACGATACAGTAATATACATATGCCTAGGTAATTGTTTAAATTGACATACAAAGCGAAACAATGAAAAGTCATATCTATATTTTTGGTGGAAATGACAGGCTAAAGATATGTGATTTGAAAACTGAAATGTCTCATTATTTTCCTAAAGCGGGTTAGGGCGTCGTTACTTACGGCGAAGGTCGAGGGGATGGCGGTTCGAATCCTGCCACCGGCGAAGTTGAACCAAGGGCATGGTTCATTAAATTCCACGCTACAAAGTCCTCTGTAAGGGGCACCGTCCTAGCCTTCCGATGGGAGGAGTTTGTGACGTTAAACCATATCAATCAATCAATTAATAATACATTTGTAACAGTAATATGCGATTTATCATGAATATGAAAAGAAACATGAGATACGCTACATGATTTGTTATTTGTTAATTTCATATTTTGTCACCAGATGTCATGACGGTACAGTGGGCGATTTGTACGAATGATCTTCAACATTGTGTGACCAGCGAGGAATTTAGTTGCAAATATTGCTTGCAACAGTATCTGCAACATCGTTGATACATGCGTAAGTGCGAATATATTTTTACAAACCACTGAGCAATATTAGTAAAACAAATATTTCCAAAAAATAAATTGAATACTGAAATCCCTCCAACATCCAAACTACAATTACCATCACCATTATCATTACCCTCACCATCATCATCATTACCATTATCATTACCATCATCATTATCATTACCATCACCATTATCTTTACCATCATTACTATTACCTTCACCATTACCATTACCATCACCATCGTCATTACCATCGCCACTATCATTTTCCAGCACCGTTATCATTACCATCACTATCATCATTACCTTCATTATCATTACTAACATCATTATTATTATCATCACCATTACCATCGCCATTATCATTATCAACTTCGTTATTACCATCATCATTATCATTACCATCATCATTATCATTATCATTACCATCACCATTATCATTACCAACATCATTATTATTACCATCACCATTATCATTACCATCATTATCATTACCATCACCAATATTACCGACACCATTATTATAACCATCACCATTGTTATTACCATCACCATTATCATTACCATCATCATTATCTTGACCATTATCATCACCATCTTCATCGCCATCTCCATCTCCATCTCCATCACCATCATTATCTTTACCGTCGTCGTCGTCGTCGTCGTCGTCGTCGTCGTCGTCGTCATCATCATCATCATCATCATCATCATCATCATCATCATCATCATCATCATCATCATCATCATCATCATCATCATCACCACCATCACCACCATCACCACCACCACCACCACCACCACCATCACCACCACCACCACCACCACCATCACCACCAGTCATCATCACCATCACCATCACCACGGTAACGAATCTCCCCAAATAAAACGAGTGATGTCATAAAAGGGGCTGTAAAAGACCAACTGAAGCTTGAGGGAAGACGAAAGCTGGTAATGATGGCTTGTTTATTCGTGAATATTCGAATCTCTGAGCAACTTGAGCGTCCAGAACGAATTCCCACGATGCCGTTAAAGAAAACCAGTTAGCGGTTAAGTAAATTTTACGAAATAAGACGAAAAAAAAAAGAAAAAAAAAGTCGTGAGTAAACATCAGTTTTTGAAGTCTACCGAGAGACCTCTTGGGTCTTTGGGGAAAGCGGAAGACAAAATTTTGAGTAAATTTTGAACATTATGAACGTGGTTCATCCATTCCAGGGGATCGTTTTTTTTTTTCTTTTTTTTCGGAAAGTGAACTGGCAAAAGAAAATGGAAGACGGGGTGCCGGCAAAAAAAAAAAAAAAAAAAAAAAAAAAAAAAATGTAAGGACTGCAGAAACACTATCCGTATTTTTCGAAGTGGATGATGGTGATGATGGCGATGGTGATAATGATGATGATGATGACGGCGGCGGCGGCGTGGATCGGCCTGTCTTTGGCCAAATGTGATTTCGTGTTTGACGACTTGAAAAGGACTAAATAGCGAAAACAAATGACAAGCAGGAGGAGGAGGAGTAATTCTCTCTTTTCTCCTCTTTTCCCCTTCGCTTTTCTCCTCTTTTACCCTTCTCTTTTCTCCTCTCTTCCTCTTTTCTTTTCTCCTCTTTTCCCCTTCTCTTTCCCCTTATCTTTTCTCCTCTCTTTTCTCCTCTCCTTTCTCCTTCTCTCTCTCCTTTCTCCTTCTCTCTCTCCTTTCTCCTTCTTTCTCTCCTTTCTCCTTTCTCCTTTCTCCTTCTCTCTCTCCTTTCTCCTTTCTCCTTCTCTCCTTTCTCCTTCTCTCCTTTCTCCTTCTCTCCTTTCTCCTTCTCTCCTTTCTCCTTCTCTCCTTTCTCCTTCTCTCCTTTCTCCTTCTCTCCTTTCTCCTTCTCTCCTTTCTCCTTCTCTCCTTTCTCCTTCTCTCCTTTCTCCTTCTCTCCTTTCTCCTTCTCTCCTTTCTCCTTCTCTCCTTTCTCCTTTCTCTTTCCTTCTTTCTCTTTCTCTTCTCTCTCCTTTCTTTTTCCTTCTCTCCTTTTCCTTCTCTTCTTTCTCCTTCTCCTTTCTCCTTCGTCTTCTTTCTTCCTTTCTCCTTTCTTTTTCTCCTTTCTCCTCTCCTCTCCTTTCTTCTCTCCTCTCTTTCTCTCTTCTCCTTCTTTCTCCTTCTCTCCTTTTCCTCTCTCCTTTCTCCTTCTCTCCTTTCTCCTTCTCTCCTTTCTCCTTCTCTCCTCTTTCTCCTTCTTCTCTCCTTTCTCCTCTCCTTCTCTCACTTTTCTCCCCTCTTCTCCCCTCGTCCTTCTCTCTTCCTTCTTCACCCAACATCTTTAGCTCCTTATCCCTCTCTCCTTTCCCCTTTTCTCATCATCTCCTCACTCTTCTCTCACTCTTCTCTCACTCTTCTCTCACTCTTCTCTCACTCTTCTCCCCTCGTCCTTCTCTCTTCCTTCTCTCTTCCTTCTCTCTTCCTTCTTCACCCAACATCTTTAGCTCCTTATCCTTCTCCTTTCTCTCTTTTTCTCCTCTCTCCTTCTCTCCTCTTCTCCCCTCGTCCTTCTCTCTTCCTTCTTCACCCAACATCTTTAGCTCCTCTCTCTCTCCTTTCTTCTCTCAACTCTCCTTCTCTCCTTTCTCTCTTTCTTTCTCTCCTTTTCTCCTTTCTCTCTTTCTCTCCTCTCTCCTTCTCTCCCTTTTCTCCCTCGTCCTTCTCTCTTCCTTCTTCACCCAACATCTTTAGCTCCTTATCCTTCTCCTTTCTCTCTTTTTCTCCTCTCTCCTTCTCTCCTCTCTCCTTTCTCTTTCTCTCCTATCTCATTCTCTTCTCTCTCCTTTCTCCTCTCCTTCTCTCTTTCTCTCTTCTCTCCTTCTCTCCCTCTTCTCCCCTCGTCCTTCTCTTTTCCTTCCTCACCCAACATCTTCAGCTCCTCTCTCCTTCTCCCCTCTCTCCTTTCTTCTTATCTCTTTTTCTCCTCTCTTCTTCTCTCCTTTCTCCTTCTCTCCTCTCTATTTCTCTCCTCACTCCTTCTCTCCCTCTTCTCCCCTCGTCCTTCTCTCTTCCTTCTTCACCCAACATCTTCAGCTCCTTAACCCTCTCCTTTCATTTGCTCACACCTCGTCCATCTCCCTCTCTTCACCCTTCTCCCCCCTCTCTCTCTTTTCCCCTCTCTTTTCCCCTCATCCTTCTCCTGTGACCCTTCTCCCCTCACTCTCGTAAATGATTCATGTCTAGATTGCTTCCACTAATTATCAGTCTCGTCTCTTTTCCTGTTTTTTATCGTTTCAAAACATCCCAATCTTCTTCCCATTCCATCCTCCCCCTCCCCCTCCCCCTCCCCCTTTTCTTTCGTGTTCTCTTCATTCACACTCTAGTAACCGCCTCTCTTTTTCTTTCTCTCTCTCTCTCTCTCTCTCTCTCTGTCTCTCTCTCTCTCTCTCTCTCTCTCTCTCTCTCTCTCTCTCTCTCTCTCTCTCTCTCTCTCTCTCTCTCTCTCTCTCTCTCTCTCTCTGTCTGTCTGTCTCTTTGTCTCTCTCTGTCTCTCTTTGTCTCTCTCTCTTTCTCTCTCTCTCTCTTTCCCTCCCTCCCTCCTTCTCTCCCTCCCTCCTTCTCTCTCTCTCTCTCTCTCTCTCTCTCTCTCTCTCTCTCTCTCTCTCTCTCTCTCTCTCTCTCTCTCTCTCTCTCTCTCTCTCTCTCTCTCTCTCTCTCTCTCTATGTACGTATGTATGTATGTTTGCATGTATGCATGTATGTATGTATGTATGCATGTATGTAATTATGGATGTATGTATGTATGTATGTATGTATGTTTGCATGTATGTATTTATGTATGTATGTATGTATGCATGTAAGTTAGTCAGCCTTACGGTTCCATGCAGAACTACCGTGCTAACCCTAAAGGAACGGTACAGGCAAATTACCCTCTTCCTGCTGGGCAAGATTACATGCCTTGCTTGAAGTGTATAGTGATTGTTAGAATGTAGCGCATAACTAATGTTATCAACGAAATCTTACAAATCAAGTGCCTGCAATGGTCTGCAATACTGGTCTGCAACACCTCTAATGTCTGCCTTTGATGTGTAGGGTTGGGTAATCGGGTGGCGGCATACTAGGCTAGCAAGCATGCTAGTTGCTTTTGCTATTTCGTTTTAGTAGAAATGAATTCGTGTACTGTATTCTAGATTTCTGTAAGAACGTTTCAGTAATGTGTCTAACATTCGTATTCTAGTTTTAACTTCTCTTAGTTTGTCATTCAGCTTCTCATTATATGACACGAGTAAACTGAAATTTAGAAATTCGAAAAAAATCGTAATTGAAGTCATTTCTACTCAAACTGAATAGCAAAAAGCAAGTAGCATGCTATCGAGAAATGCTTAATGTGCCACCACCTTCATATGTACTTCCATTGGGGTTCGAACCAGGATCTCTATGTCCGTGGCATGAACGCCCCATGAGAAGAACCTTTTCTCTTTTCCGGGGGATCGAACCGGGATTTTCAATGTTCAAATCAAGAACATTAACCACTGTTCCACGTAATGTCTATGTGTGAATACAAAAACGTTGAAACTACACATTCTAAAGAGTACAATTCATATATATATATATATATATATATATATATATATATATATATAATATAATTGTGTGTGTGTGTGTGTGTGTGTGTGTGTGTGTGTGTGTGTGTGTGTGTGTGTGTGTGTGTGTGTATGTGTGTGTGCATACGATGTTATATTTACTTTATTAAAACCATTTATGGTGTTGGATTGGATTATATTTTCATCCAACTAGTTCCATAAATCTACATTCTCTCTCTCTCTCTCTCTCTCTCTCTCTCTCTCTCTATGTGTGTGTGTGTGTGTGTGTGTGTGTGTGTGTGTGTGTGTGTGTGTGTGTGTGTGTGCGTGCGTGCGTGCGTGCGTGCACGCGTGTGTATATACGAACCCGCGCGATTACGGTGTATATATGTATGTATGTATATATGAATGTACGTATGTATGTATGTATGTATGTGTGTACGTATGTAAACATGTAAGCACACATACACTAATTTCTCCGCCTTTTATGACGAAATGGCTCACTTCTGCTCTATTCTCTATTTATTTACTTTTCATATTTTCCATCTATTTTCATTACTTTACAAATTTACATTTCCCCTCTTTGTGTTCAACTTCCCCTCTACGTCTCCCCTCGCGACACCTGTATCCTCCCCTTCCGAGGGGAAGTGCTCACTTGGGTGGGTGGTCATCTTACCCCCCCTCCCCCCTCCCCCCTCCCCCCTTTCCCCTCTTTTCTCCTCAAATCTGTTTCCCCTCGGATCTCTCTCTCTCCCCTCAAATCTTTATTTGTGATCAGTCTACCCTTCCCCTTCTTCCTTCTCTCACGTTTATCTTTGGTCTTCGTCTTTTTGTTGTAGTTCTTCTTTTTCTCTCGCCATTTGTCACTCTACCCCCCCTTTCCCCCTTTCCCCCCCCCCTTTGTGGACTCACGCACGCACGCACGCACGCACACACATGCATGGATGCATACACACATACACATGCACGCACACATACACGCACACATACACACACACACACACACACACACACACACACACACACACACACACACACACACACACACACACACACACACACACACACACACGTATGCACGCATACACAAGCACGAACTCTCTGCCTGTCTGTCTTTCTGTCTGTCTATCTGTCTGTCTGTCTGTCTGTCTGTCTGTCTGTCTCCCTCCCCTCTTCCTCCCTCCCCCCCTCTCTCTCTCTCTCGTCTTTCGCCCTCTCTCCCCTCTCGCTCACTCTCTCTCTCTCTCTCTCTCTCCTCTCTCTCTCTCTCTCTCTCTCTCTCTCTCTCTCTCTCTCTCTCTCTCTGTCTTTCTGTATTATATCTCTGTCTGTCTGTCTCTGTATCTCATCAACTTTGTCGATCCTTTCGTCAATCTCCCCTCTATCTTGTCAACTTTCACTGCCTCAAGGACCCCTCCATTCCTCTTTCTATCGTCTATATTCTATTTTGTTGCCAATGTTTCCAGTTTTTAGTATATATTGTCTTTTTTCTTTGAACTTTATATTTTTTCTATTTTTTCTATTATTGTCTATTTTTGCGTGTTTTTTTTATAATCATATCTTGTTTTCCTTTTCCATTTCTTCTTCTTCTTCTTCTTCTTCTTCTTCTTCTTCTTCTTCTTCTTCTTCTTCTTCTTCTTCTTCTTCTTCTTCTTCTTCTTCTTCTTCTTCTTCTTCTTCTTCTTCTTCTTCTTCTTCATCTTCTTCTTCCTCTTCTTCTTCTTCTTCTTCTTCTTCTTCTTCTTCTTCTTCTTCTTCTTCTTCTTCTTCTTCTTCTTCATCTTCTTCTTCCTCTTCTTCTTCTTCTTCTTCTTCTTCTTCTTCTTCTTCTTCTTCTTCTTCTTCTTCTTCTTCTTCTTCTTCTTCTTCTTCTTCCTCTTCCTCTTCCTCTTCCTCCTCCTCTTCTTACTATTTACCCTATTTTTCACTTCTTCCTTGTCCTTCTTCTTCACCTTATTTTCCCTATTTTTCCCTTTCTTTTTCTTCTCTCGTTTCCCCTTTCTTTTTCTTCTCTCTTTTCTTTCTCCTCTTTCTACATCTTTTCTTCCTTTACCTCCTATTCCTTCTTTCTCTTTCTCCTTCTTCTTCTCTTCCTCCTTTTTCTCCTTTTTTCCTTCCTTTCTCTCCTGTTTCTTCTTCCTCTTTATCCTTCTCCTCCTCTTTCTCCTCATCAATTTCTTCCATCTTCCCTTCCTCTCTCTCCTGTTGCTTCTTTCTCTTTCTCCTCCTATTTCTCTTTCTCTTTTTACTTCCTTTTCTTCTTTATTTTTCTTATCGTCTTGTCTCCCTCCCTCTTCTTGCCCACACAAGTAATTGTCTTCCAGTTCTTCCCCTTTCGCCATTCTAGTGTTGGTTCTCTTTCTTTCTCTTTCTTCTTCATTTTCGTCTTAACTTTTGCGCTATTAAGTTCCTCTTGTTTTCTTTTTTGTGTTCTTCAAATAGAAAAGAGTAATAAATACATTGATTATATAATGAGAAATTTGGTAGACAGATAAAGACATTTTTCTTATATTTAAAAGACAGGCCAAAATTTAAAAAATAGAAAATAGAAAAGGGCAATAAACACGTTGATTAAATAATGAGAAAATTGGTAGACAGATAAAGACATTTTTCTTATATTTAAAAGACAGGCCAATATTAAAAATTGATCAAGTAATATCTAGATAAGTAAGAAAATGAAGGAATGGATAGATAAAGTCGATAAAATAGATAAAGTAGATAGTGAAATAGATCAATAAACTGGTAAATGGAAAGATTATTAAATAAATGAATAAGTAGATGAATGAATAAAAAAATAAATGAACACGTAAGATTTCAGAAACATTGGTTTTTTGTGTTCTTCAAATAGAAAAGAGTAATATATACATTGATTAAATAATGAGAAAATTGGTAGACAGATGAATCATTTTTTCTTACTTATTTAAAAGACAGGCCAATATCAAAAATTAATAAAGTAATATATAGATATATAAGAAAATGAATGAATGAATAAATAAATAAATAAACAAATGAATAGATAATTAAATAGATAGTGAAATAGATAAATAAACTGGTAAATGAAAAGATTATTAAATAAATGAACAAGTAAATAAATGAATTAATAAATAAATAAATAAACACGTAAGATTTCAGAAACCTTTCGTGAAATATACGAACGAAGATATAAATGAAAAGAATGAAAAAATATGATAAACGTAAGCATAATGAAAGAGATGACATAGAACGAAAAAACATGAAAGAAAAAAGGGACATGTAAAAAAATGGAATCAAATTGTAAGATTCTGAATGATGCATCTGTCGGCATCTGATTTTATTCATCAGGAAGCCAGACCCGTGACCGAAGTGGTGCAAGTAATTTCCTCTAACCTTTTACATCCAATGTTAATTGCAGTGTTAACTACAGTGTTATGTGTTCAAATATTGATTTTTTTTTGTTTCAGCTAACCAAAGTGCATCCATTAGTCTAATATATATATATATAAATATATATATATATATATATATATATATATACATATATAAATATATATATATATGAATGTATATATAAATATATATATATATATATATGAATATATATATATTTGTATATATAATATAGTGTGTATGTATGTTTATGTG
Source organism: Oratosquilla oratoria (assembly GCF_046742065.1). Lineage (NCBI taxonomy): Eukaryota > Metazoa > Arthropoda > Malacostraca > Stomatopoda > Squillidae > Oratosquilla > Oratosquilla oratoria. The sequence continues at coordinate 21,023,090 of NC_134820.1, read as the reverse complement.
TATGTATATATATATAGATATAGATAATTGTATATAGAATAGGATGTTGATAAACAGTGGCCTGATGTTTCCCTCTGGAGAAATCCATAGGAGTACCCGATGACCGTTGCCAGTTGTCGTAGGGCTGCGGGTGTCCTCTTCGGCAGATCCTGCCACCAAGGAGCTGAGTCTTCGACATCCTCGTCTTTGTCTGGAGGATCTATAGATCTCCTTCGAAGACCTCCGGAAGCTTGGACTCCTTCTGGTTATGATATAGGGGCCTTCCTTGGTCAACTGGAAGCCTCTCGTCTTTGTCTGGAGGATCTATAGATCTCCTTCGAAGACCTCCGGAAGCTTGGACTCCTGGTTATGATATAGGGGCCTTCCTTGGTCAACTGGAAGCCTCTTGTCTTTGTCTAGAGGATCCATAGATCTCCTTCGAAGACCTCCGGAAGCTTGGACTCCTTCTGGTTATGATATAGGGGCCTTCCTTGGTCAACTGGAAGCCTCTCGTCTTTGTCTGAAGGATCTATAGATCTCCTTCGAAGACCTCCGGAAGCTTGGACTCCTGGTTATGATATAGGGGCCTTCCGTGGTCAACTGGAAGCCTCTCGTCTTTGTCTGGAGGATCTAAAGATCTCCTTTGAAGACCTCCGGAAGCTTGGACTCCTTCTGGTTATGATATAGGGGCCTTCCTTGGTCAACTGGAAGCCTCTCGTCTTTGTCTGGAGGATCTATAGATCTCCTTCGAAGACCTCCGGAAGCTTGGACTCCTGGTTATGATATAGGGGCCTTCCTTGGTCAACTGGAAGCCTCTCGTCTTTGTCTGGAGGATCTATAGATCTCCTTCGAAGACCTCCGGAAGCTTGGACTCCTGGTTATGATATAGGGGCCTTCCTTGGTCAACTGGAAGCCTCTCGTCTTTGTCTGGAGGATCTATAGATCTCCTTCGAAGACCTCCGGAAGCTTGGACTCCTGGTTATGATATAGGGGCCTTCCTTGGTCAACTGGAAGCCTCTCGTCTTTGTCTGGAGGATCTATAGATCTCCTTCGAAGACCTCCGGAAGCTTGAACTCCTTCTGGTTATGATATAGGGGCCTTCCTTGGTTAACTGGAATCCTCTTGTCTTTCCACATGCCCTGACCATCTAATCCAGTGGCGTTCAACTATTTCAGAAGAGGGTGGAAGGGAGTGGAGTGTGATAGAGTTGGAATGGGTGGGAGTGGTTTTTATGCCTTTGTTTTTTGGCTACCTCCCTTATAAGGGGGGAAAAAGCCTTTGGTATATGTATGTATGTTACTTATGCAAAGATCTCTAGGTTGGACTTTACCTAATCTTTCCTATATTCATTCTTCATAACATAAAACATTTCGAATATATCCAGCCTTTGTTTGTAGCCGGAACTCTACTCCATGCTTAATTGGTGGTCTTATAATGGCGTTTTGTTTCGTTCTTTTTTTTCTGGGAAATGCAAAGGAAAAAATTAATTAATCTAACAGTTGGCTTAGATTTGCTCGCTCTTGTTCGACACTAGCGTTGATTCTTGTCAGGTCTACGGTTCGATACCTGATCCATCCTGGCTGTCTCCGGGCAGGCTAATGATGATGATAATGTAATTAATTCAATTCATTTAATTAAATGTAATTAATGATAGTAACGAGGTCTGCATAAGAGATTACTGTGTTATTTGGTTTTGCGAAAAGCTCTATTGATGAAGCTTATGTTTACTACGACTGTGGCTACAACTACAACTAATACTAATACCATTACTACTACTACTACTACTACTACTACTACTACTACTACTACTACTACTACTACTACTACTACTACTACTACTACTACTACTTCTACTTATACTACTACTCCAACTGCTACTGTTATACTACTTCATTGATACTACTACTATTAGTATTACTACTACTACAACTGATGCTGCTACTGCTATACTATTTCTTCTGCTGTTACTACTACTACTACTACTACTACTACTACTACTACTACTACTACTACTACTACTACTACTACTACTACTACTACTCACTACCTTCCATTGATACTACTGCTACTACTTCTACCACTACTACTACAACTGCAACTGCTGCTGCTGCTACTGTTATACTACTACTACTGCTGCTGCTGCTGCTGCTACTACTGCTGCTGCTGCTGTTACTACTGCTGCTGCTACTGCTACTGTCAGTGCTTCTATTATTACTGGAATTAATTACTGGTCCTGACGTTCCAGTCACAGAAGCCACCACCACCATTGCATCAACCTCCGACGCCTCCACTACCACCGTCGCCGCCGCTGCCGCCGCCGCCAAAACCGCCACAGCGCCGCCACAGAACCGCCCTAGAGCCGCCTGAATCGCCGACAATGCCAGTCCTGTTACGAGTACTGTATTTCAAGGAAAAATAAAGTAAAATAAAATGTAATGAAAAAATATAAAATGGTAATAATGAAATAAAAGGAAAATAAAATAAAGATAAAAAAATAATAAAAATTAAATTAAATGAATAAAAGAAAAAATGTTGGACAGACTAATTTCCATACAATCATAAACGACATCACGAACACAATTGGCACACTTTATAAATATCTTACTGGTTAACCCTGGTGACGTAGTCGGAAGCATGCTGCGCTCGCAATCACTCGGTTATGGGTTCGAGTCCCGCACTCCTCTCCAATTCCCAACAGTAACTGCCACCTGCCCCAGCAATCCAAGCGCACGATAGGGCAAAGGTGACGGCTTCGGCCGCAGCTACTCAGCGCCTCCTGGCGTAGGCTTATCAACGCTAAAGGAAGGACCTCTTGTAGTGAAGGCCGTATCTTCATGTGCCCCTTCAGTCAGAAGCCCGAGACGCAAGGACAGAAGCGCTGGTAATTGAAAAACAACGTTGTTCCCTAAACTGAATAATGTTATCTGTTGTTAGCCAGGATGAAATATATAAAGTATCATATCGTATGAAAGGGATCATATGTGTATATACATATATATATATATATATATATAATATATATATATATATATATATATATATATTATATATATATATATATATAATATATGGAAGAAGGTGGAAGAGAAAGACACGGGTCTAAGGCCGAGTTTATTCCTGACCGGTTTCGTTTATAGCGGCCTTAGACCCGTGTCTTCCTCTTCCACCTTCCTCAAACCTGTCACAATGTCTCAGCACACACACACACACACACACACACACACACACACACACACACACACACACACACACACACACACACACACACACACATATATATATATATATATATATATATATATATATAAATATATATATATAAAAATATATATATATATATGCAAGCTTTCACATCACCGTGACACAAAATATATAAAATAATCACACGTACATATATATATATATATATATATATATATATATATATATATATATAGTATATATACATATTGTATGTTATTTCATGTGACAATACTTATGATGATGAAACTAATGATAGTAATGATAATGACGACGACAGTGTACGTTGAGGTGATATATAAATTTAGAATTAATGAAGATATTGAACATGGATTCTATGCATGATAGTGAAGTTAAAGGTAATTTCATCAATAATATTAAGGTAGTGATGATGATAGTATATATGAATTTTTTTTTATTTTCATCTATTCTAGTATTTAATTGGTATTCTTTGATTTTATTAGATATAAGTATTGGATACACATAAACACAAATATAAGGTGAAGAGACTACATGCTATATGCTTGGATTATTGGTAACTAAAAGTTACCGTTGGTAATTGAACTGAATTTCAGGATTCGAACTCATAACTAAGTAAACGACAGAACAGCATGTTTCTGACTATGCAACCAGCATATCGAACAGTCATATAGATACATCCCTATTTACATTTATAAATGGGTGATAAAAAGATAGAACATAAGAATGAAGGAGACCGCAAGAGACCATAAGGCCTACACTAGTCAGTTCCATGATTATTACCACCAATTATCCACATTCATAAAGTTATCTAACATTATCCTCAAACAATCAACGGCTTCAGCGCTCATTATATGGTCACTAAGACCATTTCATTCATTAACTATTCTATCGGTAAACAAATTCTTGACTATTTCTTTCTTCAACCTAAATTTGTCCAATCTAAATCCATTGGCAGGGACCCTGCTCTCCCGTCTTAACAATATATATACATATAAGCGATTAAATGTGAATGGCTTAAAAAAGAAAAAAAACCCCGAAGGTATAAATGACATAGATGAATGATTAAATGCTGTTAGGAGACATTCACTAATAAGTCCATAGCCCTACTTTTTCGAAAAGCCTGATCATTTTTGAAAATTGACCTAATATTTATGCCAACCCACCCGATGTCTATAGAGAGAACTTGAGGGACAAAACTCAGAGGCGAAGTTGAATGGAAAATGTGTTCAGTCCTCACCGTTCGAGTGGCCCTACATGCGAGAGGAAGGCAGGGATAATTTAATGTGTGTACGTGTGTGTACGTATGTGTACGTGTGTGTACGTCTGTGTGTATGTGTATGTACGAGTATATGTATATGTGTATATGTGTGTGTGCGTGTATGTGTGTGTGTGTGTGTGTGTGTGTGTGTGTGTGTGTGTGTGTATATATGTGTGTGCTTGTATGTATGTGTGTATATGTACGTGTGTGTGTGATTCACCATGGCCTTGGATCACGTGTGTGTGTGTGTGTGTGTGTGTGTGTGTGTATGTGTGTGTGTGTGTGTGTGTGTGTGTGTGTGTGTGTGTGTGTGTGTGTATGTGTGTGTATATATTTGTGTGCTTGTATGTATGTGTGTTTGTGTTTGTATGTGTACGTGTGTGTGTGTTTCACCATTGTCTTGGATCACGTGTGTGTGTGTGTGTGTGTGTGTGTGTGTGTGTGTGTGTGTGTGTGTGTGTGTGTGTGTGTGTGTGTGTGTGTGTGTGTGTGTGTGATTCACCATGGTCTTTGGATCACGTGATGTACTCTTGATCGACAGTTATTTCCCTCCCGGAAGAGAGCTCAGAGCCGATGTATGACCGATCTATGGGTAATGTTGTGAACTTACACGGACACGAGTTGGAGTAATGACTCGCAGCGCAGCGATACTGAAAGCATTTAAAGCTGGGCGGGATTCGCACCCGGACCGCCGTAGTGGCAGCCGGGAACTCTATCACTGCGCCATCGAGTCGTTTGTGTATGTGTGTGTGTGTTTGTGTACGTGTGTGCGCGTGATTATGTATGTTTAAATACGTATACGTGTGTTTTTATGAACGTTCCTATTCATTGTTACAGTTATGTACTTACTGTATGTGTATGTGTGATAATGATTGTTCTTATATGCACGTGTGCTTGTGTGTATGTGTGATTATGTGTATTTATGCTTATGTGTGTATTTATAGGCGCTTCTATGAGACCAGCTATATTAGTCCAGCGAGACGTATGTCGGAGGGAATCGTCTCCCCACCTCTTGTTTTCAAATGTCACTCCATTTGGAGGTGGAACCCAGAGGGCAGGCACTTTGTCTCTTCCACTTTTTCTTCCTCTTCCTCTTCCTCATCCTCTTCCTCTTCCTCTTCCTCATCCTCTTCCTCTTCCTCCTCTTTTTCTTCCTCTTTATCTTCCTCTTCCTCTTCCTCATCCTCTTCCTCTTCCTCCTCTTTTTCTTCCTCTTTATCTTCCTCTTCCTTTTCACCTTCCTCTTCGTCTTCGTCTTCCTCCTTCTCTTCCTCTTCTTCTTCCCCATCATCTTCCTCCTCTTCCCCTACCTTTTCCCCTGCCTCCTCTTTCTCTTCCTCCTCTTTCTCTTCCTCCTCCTCCTCCTCCTTTTCTTCTCCTACCTCTTCCTTATTCTCTTCCTCTTCCTCTTCTTTTTCTTCCTCTTTATCTTCCTCTTTCTTTCCACCATCCTCTTCCTCTTCCTCATCCTCTTCCTCTTCCTCATTGTCTTCCTTATCCTCTTCCTCTTCTTCCCCTACCTCTTCCTCTTCCCTTTTCTTCCCCCTCTTGCTCTTCCTCTTCTTCTTCGTAGAGTGACAAAGAAACATTTCCACACTTATAAAGCTCAGACAAAAGTCCAATATTTCTTTCAGAAGAGATGTAAGGGAATGTCCGAGGACCGATGCCGGCTATTATGGGGTTGTGGGCTTCCTTTCTGTAGAAAATCGAGTCCGCAATTCTAATTACTTATAGGGAAGTTTTTGTGTGTGTTTGCGTGTGTACGCTTTCACACGTACATACATACATGTGCCTCCATGCCTGTAGAAGAATTCAAACTCACACACACACACACACACACACACACACACACACACACACACACACACACACACACACACACACACACACACACACACACACAGGGCTGAAATAATTTCAGTATCGCTGCGCTGCGGGTTGTTACTCCAACTCTCGTGGGCGGGGAGTTGGGTGTGTGTGTGCGTGGAAGGTCACAGTATTACTCATGGATCGGTCATATACGAGCTCTGAGCTCTCTTCCTGGAGGGAAATAGTTGTCGATCGCGAGTCCAACACGTGATCCAAGACTATGGTGAATCACACACACACACACACACACACACACACACACACACACACACACACACACACACACACACACACACACACACACACACACACACACGTACACACACAGACACACGTACACACACAGACACACATAGACACACATACACACATATATATACATGCACACGTACACACACAGACACACATACACATATATACATACACACGTACACACACAGACACACATACACACATATATACATATCATCATAAGCATATCATACAACAAAGTAACCTCCACAAACGAGTAAATATTTTTTACATCCGTCTGTGTCCGGTTGTTAGCAATGAAACAAGTAAGGCTGGATGAAATTGCTTCCCGGCAGGAGTTGCTAAAATGCCTCATATGCAATATAACACAAATTTGCTTCAAAGGCCCTCTGCCTTGCCACAAATAATTATTATTCCGGACAAGGCTAAAGTTGCAACATTTTGAGTTGTACATAAAGTACTCCTTTTTGTATGGACGTAGGTTCTCTTTTCACCAATGTGGGCGTGATGCGTGTTGTTTCCTCTTCTGTGTTTTTTTGTTTTGTTTTTTGTGTTTTTGTTTTTTATTTTTGTTTTTTATTTTTATTTTTTTTCTCCCAAAATCGCCATCTTCTCGGATCTCAAAATACCGTCAAAAACGATAGGGCCGGTTCTCTGTTTACGGTAGTGGAGATTAAAACGGAAGTTAAAAAAAAAAAAAAAAAAGTTGAATAATATTACCTCGACCCAGAAACCCTTTATCAAAATGAAATGAAATTATTATACAGCAAATATTCGATCTTCTTTTTACATATATGTTCTGTTGTTAATAAGTACAAAGCTTATGTTCATCCTTAGTATATGGGGAACGAGAATGGGGGAATGGAGAAAGGATAAGGAATAGGTGAGGGTGGAATAGGTCAAAGGATTACAAAGGATTACAAAGGCGGAGCATGCCGACAGGAGACCTTTTGGTCCATATCTAGGTCGGATGCGAAAAAATCATAATGATAAATAAATAAATTAATAAATAGAAACTATAGTAATGTAAATAATAAAATAAATAAATGCATAGGTATAGTTAAATAATAAACAAACAGGTCTGAGGTGGAGGGGTGGAGGGGCGGAGAGGTGGAGAAGTGGAGAGGTGGAGGGATGAAAGGCGGAGAAAGGGTGAGGAGTAGAAGGAAGGAAGGAGAAGAGGGAGAAAAATACACTATAGAGTTGGGAGGAGGGAGGAAGGAGGGAGGAAGGAGAAAGGAGGAGTAGGGGAGAGGAGTGAGGGGAGGAATGAGAGGAAAGAGGAAGGGAAAGAGAGGAAGAGAGAGGAGGAGAGAGTAAATAAGGACGAAGAGGAGAAAGAAAGGAGGGGGAAAGAATAGATGTGATTGGGAGGAGAAGAGAGAAGAGAGGAGGGAAGAAGGAAAAAGGAGGAAGGAAAAGAGAGGAGGGAGGAGGAAGGAAGACTAGGGAGGAGGGAAGGAGGAGTAAGGGAGGCGGAAGGAGGAGGGAGGAGGGAGGAAGGCTAGGGAGGAGGGAAAGAGGAGTAAAGGAGGTGGAAGGAGGAGGGAGGAGGAGAGAGGAGGAGGGACATGATTTTATGATTTTATTAATTATTGCTTGACCCCTTTTCGTACAGAGCGGTCTGACAAAGCAAAGACCTTATATGGCCACGGGCAGGACGACCCAGATCAAGGCCAATGTGGATACGAGAGAGGAAACCTTAACATTAATACTTTGTAGTTCAAGTAGGTCAGCTTTGATGGTCCACTACAGGACCGGACTATCCCTGAGGGACGATACAGCATCTGTACCACTGTGATACTAGTAGTGATATATGTGTATATATATATATATATATATATATATATATATATATATATATATATATATCTATATATATATATATATATATATATTTCAATATAAAAGTTACGGTAAAGGGGGATAGGTTTTATTTTATGCAATTGTTTGTTTGCTTTGGTATCTATTTTTTATTAATTTGTTTGCTTATTTATTAATCAATTAATTTGTTTATCTATTTGCCTATTAGTTCATTCGTTTATTTTTCGTTCCTCTCCTTGATTTTTCGTTTACCATTTACTTATTCATTTATATATTTATTTGTTCATTTATCAACTCGTTCATTTATTTCCTCTTTTGAAGTATAATTTTACTTGTCCATATATCTATTTGTTTGATTACATTTTTGTGGTGTGTACATGGGGGGGGGGTATTAGTAGAATTTAATAATACAGATTCTGGACTTCGGAAACTAAACTAAGATTAGTTTGATTCTGGTATTTCTTTGTCGAATATAATATATATATATATGTATATATATATATATATATATATATGTATGTATACACACACACACACACACACACACACACACACACACACACACACACACACACACACACACACACACACACACACACACACACACACACACACATATATATAAGCATTGGTTAGAATTATATCAAGTATCTAGTATAGTCCTTCATATATTACACCACGAGGACCTTAGCTGCGTACGAAGTCATCACCTTGTCCCTTTGAGCTCGGATAGCCAGGGGAAGCAATACCCACAGGAGTCTATTCTGCTTGAACCCAGATCTCGGTGAAGTGAATTCGAAACCAGTGCGCCACAGCTGGACATTCCTATAGAACAGCGGTTATAAATGTATTAAGTGTAATTGATTAAAGGACGGTAGGTATTAACGTTAACTTGAGTAATGGTGCCTAATCCTTTATATATAGGGTCCAATCTCGGTAATGGAATTAGTGCAAAAATTATGTATTCGGTTGACTGAGTATATATATATATATATATATATACGTATATCATTGATATATATGTATATATATGTATATATATATATATATATATATATATATATATATATATATATATATATATATATACATATATACATATGTACATATATATGTATATATATATACATATATATATATATATATATATATATGTATGGACACATGAATACACACATACATGCATGTAATTGTTGACACTGTGGTGGTCTAGATAACCCTCGGATAACTTAAGGACATTGATAAAATGTTAAAAGTGATGATAATGAAACAAACTGTTGAAGGAATCGTATGTGTTAATGATAATGTCCATTGCCTTAATCAGGTGCGTAAGTAGATTACTATGTATCCAGAGTTATGGTAATTATAATTGTAGTTTTAATGAATTTTATACTAGAATTACTAGTACTAGTAATGCTATTGTTGCTACTGTTACTACTACTACTACTACTACTACTACTACTACTACTACTACTACTACTACTACTACTACTACTACTACTACTACTACTACTACTACTACTACTACTGCTATCATCACTACTACTACTTCCTCCACTACTGTTACTACTACTGGTACTACTGCTACTGCTGCTACTACTACTACTACTATACTACTACTACTACTACTACTACTACTACTACTACTACTACTGGTACTACTACTGTTACTACTACTACTGGTACTACTACCGCTACTACTGGTACTACTACTACTGGTACTACTACTACTACTACTACTGGTACTACTACTGGTACTACTACTGGTACTACTACTGTTACTACTACTGGTACTACTGGTACTACTACTACTACTACTACTACTACTACTACTACTACTACTACTACTACTACTACTACTACTACTACTACTACTACTACTACTACTACTACTACTACTACTACTACTACTACTACTACTACTACTACTACTACTACTACTACTACAATTACCACTTTTTCTTTTCTATATTTTGGTTTTATTGGTATTTTTCTTTGTATTTGTCTTATTTCTATTTTTTCTTGTTTCCCCCCCCGAGTTATTCATGTTCTGCTTCTTCTTTGTCTTACTTATGAATTTTTGCTCCGCATTTCTTATTATTTTGTTTGTTCTCGTCTTGTATTTTTTTCTTTATATACTTTTATCTATTTTCTATTTCTCACTTATTCGAAAAAAATAATTAACCTTTAACTATAGATACTATAGTAGCTATCTCTTCTGTATAACTGAGGCAGTCACTGTCCTTTTTCGTAGAATCTATTTATTAACTATAGTACTTAATCCCTCTATACAGTCGCGAGAATCCTTACTCCTCTATAGTAGCTATCCATTTACTCTAGTACTCAAATCTTTACAAAGGATTACAAAGGCGGAGCATGCCGACAGGAGACCTTTTGGTCCATATCTAGGTCGGATGCGAAAAAAAATCATAATAATAATAAAATAACAAATAAAAACTATAATCATGTAAATAACAAATAAAATACATAAATAAATGCATAGGTATAGTTAAATAATAAACAAACAGGTAAATAGTAAATAATAATAAATTGACATATAACTAATGATATATGAAAATCAGACAGACAAATGATAGCAAAACAAAAACAAATAATACAAAATAAATTATAATCATTACAGCATCTTGCTTCTCTATAGTACTCACTCTATAGTACTTTCCTGTAGGAAGTTCCACATCTCTATAATTGAGAGTATCATTAACTCTTCTTTGTACTATAGTGTCTACTCTAAAGTAAGTATCCATCAATTATAGTAACTATAGTAACTATGATATTGTAACTATCCTGAATAGAAATCATCTGGACTTAGAGAGAATAAAGTTTATAAAGGACTTACGTCTGGTTCTGAGAACCAGTTAATGATTGAAGCGTCTTCACATATTTTATGCTGTCCTCTTCCGATGCTGGGAAAAGTTCCCATGGAGATCAGTTTTGCTTAATTTATTTATTTATTTATTTTTTTTTTTTTTTTTTGTGTTTGTGACGTATTTTCGAATCGTCGGGAGGGGTCCTTGCAGTTGCTCTTCTGGGTAATTTTTTTTATTTATATTTTTGTTTATTATTTATTTTTATTATTATTATTATTTTTATTTATTTTTTTTTTTTTTTTTTTTTTTTTTGAGGAGGGGTGGAAAAGAAGTGAACGCAATTTTTTTTTTTTTTTTTTTTATAATTTTTTTGTTCTTTTCCTTTTCTTTGTCATTTTTCTTTTCCCTTTTCTTTTTTCTCTTTCTTTTCCCTTTTTTTTCTTTTTTCTTTTTTTTTCTTTTGTTTTTTCTTAAGGGTAGGGAAAGTTAGACCAAATAAAGGAGGTAAATGTAAGAGTCTTTATTTATTTCTTAAAAGTATAATAGAATAGAATATGTACAATGTACATAGTGCAATGTAAGATGTACATAGTACAATGTACAATGTACATAGTACAATATGCCATGGTATTGCTGGGGAAAGCCTCTTACTGTGATAAACTCTAGATATTTTATTATAGGAAACACAAGACGATTTCATTCAGTTTAGTAAACATTATGGACAGTAACTAGCGAACGATCAGATAACTGTATCAGTTAACTACATTGATAAACTAGTATTAGATCATTTCATTCAGATGAACTCATAAACGGTAGAGGAGGAGAAAGAAGAGGAGGAGGAGAAAGAGAAGGAGGAGAAAAAGTGGAGGAGAGGAAGAGGAGGAGGAGGAGGAAAAGAAGAGGAGAAAGAGAAAGAGGAGAAGAAGGAAGAAGAGAAAGAGGTGAAAAGGAAGAAGAGATGCAGGGGATGGAGAAGAAGGAGGGGAGGAAGAGGTGTAGGAAGAAGAGGAAGAGGAGTAGGAGGAGGACGAGAGGAGGAGGAGGAGGAGGAGAGGAGAAGAGGAGGAGGAGAAGGTTCCCTTACTTGAATAGAATCAACTGACGACAGTCGGAGAATAAACAAAATTATTTCCTATTTACAAATTGAACTAAACAGTTTGTAATCTTCATTCACTTTAGCTGGGGATGAGGGGTAAATGTATGGCTCTTTTAGCTAAAAAGATCACTAACCGGCAGCCAGAAAATGTATAAAATGGATTTCTAACCATGTACGGGTTTAAGAGAGAGCACCAAAGAGGTTAAGTCGCATAAATCCTTTATCTGCTTTAGTTACATTCTTCTCACCTAACTCAAATTCAATTTCACCGTTTCCCAAATCCGCTGGTATCAGTCAAACATCCATATATTGCACCAAAAGCTTTGCTCTCAGAACAGGAATCTAATCCTTACTAAAGCCTTTGTTAGGATTTGCTAAACCTATAATTCACCATATCATATTTCAGTGCAAAAACATTGTTTAATTGGTGCATGATAGTAATACGCTTGATAGAGATCGTGATTTTAATAACGCTTTTTTTTTATGCTCCAGCCTTCCTCGATATTTTGGTTTTGATAACGTAAATGGATTTGCCAACGATGGTGGTGAGGAACAGAGCGATGTCAAAATAGAAATATCGAAGATAAATGATGACGATAAAACATAAAGACGACACAAATAACGAATAAAGGGAATAACAATGTGTTGTGATAATGGTAAATAACGATAAAATAAATAACGGTAAATAACGGTAAAAATAACGAAGTCATGACAAATAACAAAAAATGACATGACACAAATAACGAATAAAGGGAATAACAATGTGTTGTGATAATGGTAAATAACGATAAAATAAATAACGGTAAATAACGGTAAAAATAACGAAGTCATGACATAAATAACAAAAAAGACGTGATATGACGTAGATAATAACGACAAAACAGAAAGGCGAATTGACGTAAGTAACGACGACAGAACAGATAGACGATTTGAAGTAAATAACAACGATAAACAGACCGACGACTTGACGTAATCAATAACGACAAAAGAGAAAATATGACGTAAATAACGACGAGAAAACAGGACGACTTGGTGTAAATAACAACAGAACCGAACAACGACTTGACGTAGATAACGATGGTAAAACACAACGATATGACGTAAATAACGATGGCAAAAAAAGAAAAAAAATTACCAATTGATAGAAATAACGACGAAAAAACACACAGACGACTTGACCTAAATAACGACGACAATATAGAACGACGACATAGCGTAAATAACGACTCCGGAACAAAACGACGACTTCGCGTATATAACAACGACAAAACAAAACGACGAAATAACGTAAATAACAAAACAGGAAGACGACTTCACAAAAATAACGACGACAAAACGGGACGACAACCTGACGTAAATAACGACACCAAAACAGGGAGCCCATGATGTAAATGATAACAATAACGACTAAGATATTGCAGGTAATACAATAGTAACAACAACGCGAAAAAATAACCACGAAAAATAACTACAGCGCAAGAGAATAAACAACACAGAAATAACAACAGGTACGAAAAAGATCAAAGCTTATCCATAGACAATTAACAAAACAAATTCCAACGTCGAAAACAAACCTTGTTGCGACGACGATGTTGAAGGTATAAAGACGACATGGCGACATGACGGAAATGACGAAAATAATAATAATAATAATGAGAACGAAAAAGGAAGAAGAAAAAAAGAAAAGAAAAAAAGGAAATGAAGATGAGAAAGCCTCAATGGTGAGAAAAATTGCTTCCAAATTCTTCCTAAATTCTGGTCTTTAGGACAAAAGTGACCCGTTCGTGAGGGCTAGGTCGCTGTACCCTTGCATGGGGAAATTCATGGTAAAGTACAGGCTCGCACGCATATATCTACACGAACACACACACACACACACACACACACACACACACACACACACACACACACACACACACACACACACACACACACACACACACACACACACACACATGTATATACATACGAGTATAACGCGCCTATGTATTTGTGTGTGTATGTGTGTGTGTATGTGTTTTTTTGTTTATGTACATGTGTGTATGATTCACCAGCACGTGTTGGACTCGTAATCGACAGCTATTTCCCTCCCGTACACGCACACGTACATACACACCCAACTCCCCGCACACGAGAGTTGGAGTAACGACTCGCAGCCTAGCGATACTGAAATTATTTCAGCCCTGTGTATGTGTGTGTGTGTGTGTGTGTGTGTGTGTGTGTGTGTGTGTGTGTGTGTGTGTGTGTGTGTGTGTGTGTGTGTGTGTGTGTGTGTGTGTGTGTGTGTGTGTGTTTGTGTGTGTTCGTGTAGGTGCACTATGCAGACTGTATATGGAATGAGTAGAATACTAAAATAAGTAATCTAACATACAGAAATGACAAGAACTAATCCATATAGGAGAAAAGAGATAAGGGGCTATCACACTGGGCTGATTTACCTTCGACTATTGGAGCAGATTTTGCAGCCCGCAGATTTTGGGAAGAAACTCAATATGCTGGAGGAAAATAATTTTCCTTCTGCATTTTTTGCTAATTATTGAGAAAATAAAATAGTTTGTCATAGTGATTGTACGACGTAAAAAAGTTCTGGATATTGGAGTAAAAATAGTCCAGTATGATAACCCTCTAAGGGAATTGATAAAAGATGCGAATATACTGACTATAGCTACGTCACCGGGGTTGGATTGTCCCTTACTGATCAGCTGATTGATAAAATCAATTGTCATATCACAATATATTTCATCAATTGTTTTATATATTATCACAGCTATTGCAAATACAGTAACCATAATCACAATGAATTAGAGATGAGTGTTAATTTGAACTTCCATTTTGATTCAGGTAACACAGTTAAGATAAGTGAGCATAACAATGTGAAATTTATTAATAATCATCATTCTTTTTTGGACTACTTTAAGTCATTATCATAATTACTACGGTTCTAATGATACTAATTAACATTAAATTTGCAAGTGTAGCACATTGAAAATGTTATCTAGGAACACATATTAATAATGTGTTGACATAGACTTTAATGCATTAAGCCTCTTGATATTTTGATAAAATAGACGACTGAGGAATGACGAATCTTCTGAAGAGTAAGATTATTTGTGATAATTATGTGATGGGGGAATGGGGGTGGGTGCTCGCTGTATGAGCGAGTTAGAGCGTCCTTCCTTGCGAAGGGGATCAATGTGATGGCGGTTCGAACTCTCCCACAGGCGAGTTGGACCAAGGGTATGTTTAATTAAATTCCACGCTTCAAAGTCCTTTGTGATAGGCACTGTTCTAGCCTCCTGATAAAGGGAGTTCACGATGTTAAAGTAAATAAACCAATTGATTAAGCGATAAATTAATCTTTTGCACTGAAAGTATTTGATGTTTATTGTATTTGATGAATATCATAAGGAACCCGATATTTGTGATTAGGCAACTGAATGTATAGATTTGGTCGTACTTATACAATACCATTAGTATATCTTATTACAACCAATCAGTTTATATAAAACATAATATATTAGATAAACGACAAATATTTGTAAGCAGGCAATTGAATGTATATATTCTACCGCCATATAGATTCTATATACATAAGTGTATAGATTCAATCGTACAAATACAATATCATTAATATATTTTATTACATCCAATGTATTTATAGAAAAAAAAAGTTAAAAAGCATGACAAATATTTGTAAGTATGGAATTGATCGTATAGATTCTACCGCATTGATACAATATCATTAATTTTTTTGTCTATATTACATTCCAATTACTTTATAGACAAATATATTACATGTATTTTGAAAGGAATGATATTTGCGTGGTGGTTCCAAAAAACAAGAAGGGAAAATATTTTTGACAAGGAAGGTCTATACATACGATGACAACATTTTCTCCTTTTTTTATATTTTTTATTATTCACTTTTTTTTAAGGAAGAAAATTGAAAATTTCAGGAGACATTCTGACCAATGGGAGGTTAAACCGGGGTAATTGGTGACATTCTGGATTTTTTTATTTTATTTTTTTTTAAGAGACTGGAAAGGATTTTCTTTAGTGGAATCACAAAACACAAAACAGAATCACAAAACAGAAAAAAAAAGAAACTAACAAACAGACAAATAAGCAAAGAGATAAAACAAACAAATAAATATATAGAACTAACCAATCATCCAACAAAGAAAGAAAAAAAATAGATAAATAAAAATATATAAACAAAATAAAATAAATAAAAAATAAATAAATCAAAATAAATTAAAATAAATAGATAGAAATATAGTAAATAATGAATAAATAAATACGTAAATAAAT
The DNA here is from genome assembly GCF_046742065.1 of Oratosquilla oratoria. NCBI lineage: Eukaryota > Metazoa > Arthropoda > Malacostraca > Stomatopoda > Squillidae > Oratosquilla > Oratosquilla oratoria. The sequence continues at coordinate 21,006,451 of NC_134820.1, read as the reverse complement.
AGATGAATAAATACATCACATTACATGAACAATGAAATAAATGAAACAAGATAAATACAGACAAAAAGAGATGGATATACAAATCAAAGCATCTAACACTAACTATTCACAAAGCAAGTTACCATACATAAGGGGTTTAAGATAACCGCGAAGAAGTCTTCTACCACTATCCTACCTTCAATCTCCATATGAGTAAATAGAAATTGACCTCGGTCACAGAAATCTAGACTTCTCTAAAAACATTTCAAGAATATGTCTAGGAGGGGATTTACACGTGTTTAAAGTGATGTGTGAAACGGGGTATTTGGGGTTTAACGAACGTGTTCGACAACCAAATACCCCGTTCACACGTTCACGCATCACGTGTCTGTCGAACCGCGTTCGATGAACCGTTAGATCGTGTGAACCCCGTCTAACATTCGTATAGGTTTAAAATCTCTTAGTTCATCAGTCAGCTTTGCTGTATATAACGGAAACATAAATTGACAGTTGGAGATTTGAAAATTCAAATATTGTAACCGAAGTCGTTTTTTACTCAAACGAATACTTAACGGTCGGTGTTGGTGAAACCCGTGGAAGCCTAATGTGATAACCCATGAATAAAATCGACTGAAAACATAAAGAATATACAATTTGGAGATTGATTGAGTTGAGTGTAATCTGTCGATAATGAAGGAAAACTGTTAAGGGGGTTATTTAAATGGTCTATTTTTCCTCCGACCTCCGATTAATCGGCGGTACGGCCCATCTCCAGAACCTTTCCCGACGGAAATTCTCTCTGACCATTTTTTTTTTTTTTTTTTTTTTTTTTAACAATTTATAAAAGAATGTCACGTGATATGCTGGAGGGAAATGATTTACCACCAGCATATCAGATCCCTTCCCGAAAGCTGCGGTCTGCAAATTTCCTCCAACAGTCGGAGGAAAAATAGCCCAGTGTGATAATACCTATAGACCGTCGATATTGAGGGAGGTGGGTTAAACCGTTGATAACGGGGGACAGGGTTAAACCGTTAATGATCAAGAAAACGAGTTAAACAATTGATAACTGGGGAAGGGGTTAAACCGTTAATGACGGAGAAAACGAGTTAAACCATTGATAACGGGGGACAGGGTTAAACCGTTGATAACGGGTGACAGGGTTAAACCGTTAATGACCAAGAAAACGAGTTAAACCATTGATAACGGGGGACAGGGTTAAACCGTTGATAACGGGGGACAGGGTTAAACCGTTAATGACGGAGAAAACGAGTTAAACAATTGATAACGGGGAAGGGGTTAAATCGTTGATAACGGGGGACAGGGTTAAACCGTTAATGACCAAGAAAACGAGTTAAACCATTGATAACGGGGGGCAGGGTTAAACCGTTAATGACCAAGAAAACGAGTTAAACCATTGATAACACGGGGACAGGGTTTAACCGTTGATAACGGGTGACAAAATTAAACCGTTAATGACCAATAAAACGAGTTAAACCATTGATAACGGGGATAAAGTTAAACCGTTAATGACGGACAAAACGTGTTAAACCATTGATAACGGGGAAAAGGTTTAAGCCATTGTGAGTTAACCCATCGATAATCGATTTACAAAGAATTACAAGAAATCTCAATATCTCAAGAGGTTTTGCTACCCATACCGAAGAGGTACCGTTAAAAGGTTACCGGGGATTTACACTAATACTTACAGTAATTGAGGGGACGGAGAGAGTGGGGTCGCCGAATTAATGAAGCGGCTTTGCTGTGGAAGTGCTGTGTCTTGCGACACTGCTTCTGACAAAGGGGAGTGGACAAGATGCAGGGATGACCCGTCATCCAGGAGGTGCCAAGATAAGAGGGAGGGAAGAGGGTAGAGGGGAGTGGAGTATGTAGGGGATGGAAAGGGTGGGAGTGGTTTCTATGCCTTTTTCTTTTGGCTACCTCCCGTGTAAGGGGGAAAAAAGCCTTTGGTATATTGCATATTACTAATGTGTGTAGCACCTTGTTTAACCAACTTTTGAACTGCTTAATTGAGGAACTGTTTACCACGTCCTTTGAAACATTAGAACATAAGAATAAAGGAGACTGCAAGAGACCATAAGGCCTATACTAGGACGAGGTTAAACCATCGATAGCCTGTTAAAGGTTGTCTAACCGACTTTTGAACTACACAACTGAGGAACTATTTACCACGTCCGTTGAACATAAGAACATAAGAATAAAGCAGACTACAAGAGACCATAAGGCCTATACAAGGACGAGGTTAAACCATCGATAGCGGGTTTAAGGTTGCCTAACCGAGTTTTGAACTGTTTACCACGTCCTTTGAACATAAGACCATAAGAATAAAGGAGACTGCAAGGGACCATAAGGCCTACACTAGGACGAGGTTAAACCATCCATAGCGGGTTAAAGGTTTAAACCATGGTTAACGTGGGGGTTCCTTGGGTTAATAGAGCCGTTTGGCAGTAATGAAAGGAAGAGTAGATATGTGATTCAGTGGGTTATCTTAATCTACAAGTAGACTTGACAGAGATTAAGATTGTAATATGGATTTTTATAGTAATCAGTTGTATAGATATTGATGAAAAGAGTAATATTGTTATAGTTTTTGTTTATTTATTATCATTATTGTGATTTTTTTCGCATCCGACCTTGATATGGACCAAAAGGTCTCCTGTCGGCGTGCTCCGCCTTTGTAATTCTTTGTAATCCTTTGTAAAACACTAACATTAACGTTAATTACCAAAACAAAATATTGATACTAACACAAACACTAACAAGCACTCACAAGTAATGAGAAAAAATAAAAGAAAAAGTTAAAAGGAGAAGAAAGAAGAGGAAAAGGAAGAAAAGGAGAAGAAAAAAGGAGAAAAGAAAAAGAAGAAAAAAGAAAAAGACGAATAAGTAGAAAAAGATGAAGACGAAGAAGAAGAATATGAAGAAGAAAGAAGAGGAAAAGGAAAGAAAAAGAAGAAGAAAAAAGGAGAGAAGGAAAAAGGAGAGAAGAAAAGAAGAAAAAAAGTAGACTATGAATAAGTAGAAAAAGATGAAGACGAAGAAGAAGAATATAAAGAAGAGAGCAGACAAATAAAAGGCAGGGAAGGACAGAATGAAACTTAGAAAAATAATTAAAAAAAAAACAAAGAAAAAGAAAGCAAAAAGAATTGAAAATAGGTAAAAAAGATAAAGAAAAACAGAAAAAAAAAGATTGAACACTAGAAGAGGAGAAAGAAAAGAGAAGAAAGGGTAACAGTAAGAGTTTACTGTTATTTAATCATAAAACAAAAATAACAACAACGATATCTCCAACAAAAAATCGAATTAGAGAACCCTTCCCCCTCCCCCCAAAAGAAAAATAAAATAAAATAATAAAATGAAATAAAATAAAATCACCAAACTCGGTCACCAATATCGCGTGTGTGTTTTTTGTGTGTGTGTGTGTGTGTGTGTGTGTGTGTGTGTGTGTGTGTGTGTGTGTGTGTGTGTGTGTGTGTGTGTGTGTGTGTGTGTGTGTGTGTGTGTGTGATTCACCATGGTCTTGGATCACGTGATGGACTCGTGATCGACAGCTATTTCCCTCCCGGAAGAGAGCTCAGAGCTCATATATGACCGATCTATGGTGTGTGTGTGTGTGTGTGTGTGTGTGTGTGTGTGTGTGTGTGTGTGTGTGTGTGTGTGTGTGTGTGTGTGTGTGTGTGTGTGTGTGTGTGTGTGTGTGTGTGTGTGTGTGTGTGTGTGTTGCGCGTGTGTTTGTGTGTGTGTGTGTGTGTGTGTGTGTGTGTGTGTGTGTGTGTGTGTGTGTGTGTGTGTGTGTGTGTGTGTGTGTGTGTGTGTGTGTGTGTGTGTGTGTGTGTGTGTGTGTGTGTGTGTGTGTGTGTGTGTGCGTGTGTGTGTTTGCGTGTGTGTTTGCCTAATTATATTATACAGGAAAGAGCAATGCTCGTTGGGTTCCGTCTCCTATTCTTTACGTGTGTGTGTGTGTGTGTGTATTCACCTTGGTCTTTGGATCACGTGCTGGACTCGTGATCGACAGCTATTTCCCTCCCGGAAGAGAGCTCAGAGTTCGTGTGACCGTTCTATGAGTAATGCTGTGACCTTACAAGCGCACACACACCCAAGTCCCCGCCCACGAGAGTTGGAGTAACGACTCGAAGCGCAGCGATACTGAAATTACTTCAGCCCTGGACAGGATTCGAAGTGTGTGTGTGTGTGTGTGTGTGTGTGTGTGTGTGTGTGTGTGTGTGTGTGTGTGTGTGTGTGTGTGTGTGTGTGTGTGTGTGTGTGTATGTGTGCATGTGTCTCTATGTATGTTTTTGCACGTATGTGTATGCGTAAGTATATGGATATGAATGTATGTGTGTGTGTGTGTGCGTACGCATATGTATGTGCATGTAGTTGTATATACATGCGTGCGTGCGTGCGTTCGTGTTTATGTGTTTGTTTATGTGTATCTTTTTAATGAAGTTTGGCACAACTCTTCACTTAATTCTTTGTTGCTGCGCGACTTTTGAATTAGTCGATAATGATGCTCTTACTGCAGCGCACGGGGAAAGTGAAGCACCAAAAAGAGCGGGCGGTTGCGGTGAGGCCGCGCGGGCGCAGACGCGCGGCCTCTCATGCAGGCATTCTAGCTCCTGTTTTCAGGTCTCTGCTCTCTCTCTCTCTCCGCTCTCTGTTCTTTGTTCTCTTCTTTCTCTTTTTTTTCCTCTTTTCTGTTTTATTTTTTCGTTTTCTTCTGTCCTTTCTCTTCTCTTCTATCCTCTTTCTATCTCTCTATCTCTCTCTCTCTCTCTCTCTCTCTCTCTCTCTCTCTCTCTCTCTCTCTCTCTCTCTCTCTCTCTCTCTCTCTCTCTCTCTGCCTGTCTCTCTCTGCCTGTCTCTCTGTATTTGTCTTTCTTTCTCTGTCTCTCTGTATATCTCTCTCTCTCCCCCTCTCCCTCCCTCTCTCCCTCTCTTTCTCTCTCTAATGCGGTTACAGAGATGATGATGATATTGATAGCATTTATTATTATTCTTTTTTTGGGGGGAAGAGGCTGTGATGCTTGTTAGACCCTCGTGGATGACATCTACAGATTAGGAACGTTTTGTACACATTGGCACACGCAGACTACCCAAATCATGGTCAGCAGAAAAAAATAATTTTTTTCTTATTTTCAATTTTCTTTAATTTTTATATATTTACTTATCCATCTAATTGTCTATTTATTCGTTTATTTGTTTATCATTTATTCACTTGTATATTTATCAATTTATTTATTCACTTATTGATTAATTTCTTTATCTGTTTATCTATCCATTTACCAAATTTATTTTTTTATCGCCTTTGCTTCGAAAGGTGTTTTGACAAACGGAATGAAATAAAGTAGTTTTATCAAGATTATTTTTAGCCCCCTTGCAGAGGGTGGGACCAAACAAGATTAAAGCAAATATTTCTACAAAGTAGTCTTAAAGCCAGACAGATTATAAGAAGATAGAAAAAAAACTTGAGAAGGTGTGGGGGGGAGGTGGAGGGGGGAGGAGAGGGGGGAGGGGAGGGGAGGGGGCAATTTATGTTGGAGATTGAAGGGGTAGATCGGGGGATAGGTGGGTTGGGTGGGCGGGGGTTGTGACTTTTCGGTAGATGCAAAATACTATCGGAAGGAGGAGGAGGAGGAGGAGGAGGAGAATGAAGAAGAGAAAAAAGAGGAAGAGGATGAAGAAGAGGAGGAGGAGGAGGAGAATGAAGAAGAGAAAAAAGAGGAAGAGGATGAAGAAGAGGAGGAGGAGGAGGAGAATGAAGAAGAGAAAAAAGAGGAAGAGGATGAAGAAGAGGAGGAGGAGGAGGAGGAGAATGAAGAAGAGAAAAAAGAGGAAGAGGATGAGGAAGAGGAGGAGGAGAATGAAGAAGAGAAAAAAGAGGAAGAGGATGAAGAAGAGGAGGAGAATGAAGAAGAGAAAAAAGAGGAAGAGGATGAAGAAGACGAGGAGGGAGGAGGAGGAAGAGGAGGAGGAGGAGGAGGAAGAGGAGGAGGAGGTAAAGGAAAGAGAAAGAGGAAATGGAGGAAAAGGAAGATGAAGACAAGGAGGATGAGGAACGGGAGAAAGAGGACGAAGAAGAGGAGGAGGAGGAGGAGTAGGAGAATAAGAAGTATAGGAAGAATAAAAAGAGGAAGAGAAACACAAAAAGCATTAGGAAGAGGAAGAGGAGGTAGAAGAATAGGAAGAAGAGGAAGAAGTATTGGAAGAAGAGAAAAACAAAAAGGAAGAAGAAGAGGAGGAGAAAGAGGAAGAGGGAGAGAGAGAGGATAAAGAAGAGAAAGAAGACAAAGATGAGGATGAGGACGAGGAGGAGGGAGAGGAAGAAAAGAGAGAGGATAAAGAAAAGGAAGAGGATGAAGAGGACGAGGAGGAGGAAGAGGAAGAGGGAGAGAGAGACGATAAAGAAGAGGAAGAGGACGAAGAAGAGGAGGAGGAGAAAGAGGAAGAGGAAGAGAGAGAGGATAAAGAAGAGGAAGAGGACGAAGATGAGGACGAGGACGAGGAGGAGGAAGAGGAAGAGGGAGAAGAGAGGAAAAGAAAAGGAAGAGGACGAAGACGAGGACGAGGAGGAGAGAGAGGAAGAGGGAGAGAGAGAGGACAAAGAAGAGTAAGAAGACGAAGATGAGGACGAGGACGAGGAAGAGGAAGAGGGAGAGAGAGAGGATAAAGAAGAGGAAGAGGACGAAGACGAGGACGAGGAGGTGGAAGAGGAAGAGGGAGAGAAAGAGGATAAAGAAGAGGAAGAGGACGAAGACGAGGACGAGGACGAGGAGGAGGGAGAAGAAGAGGAAGAGGAAGTGGAAGAAGTAGGGCAAGAATAATAGGAGGACGAAGAAGAGGAGGGGGAGAGGAAAAGGAGAAAGAGGAAGAGTAGGAAGAGGAAGAGGAGTACTAGAAGAGTAAGGAAGAGTAAAAATAAAAAACAAAGAGGAAGAGAAAATGAAGAAGAAAATCGCATGAAGTAGACGAAGGAGAGGAAGAGGAGGAGGGAAAAAGGAGAGAGGAGAAAGAAGAAAAGAGAAAGAAGGAACTGAAAGAGGAAGAGAAAGAGGAAAAACAAGAGAAAGGAGAGAGAAAATGAAGAAGGGGAAAACGTAGAGGAAGAAAAGGGAGAGGAAAAAGAGAGAGAGGAGGAAGAGGAAGAAGAAGATGAAAAGGAAATGACAGAGAAAAGCAAGAGGAAGAGCATAAAGAGGAAGAGAAAAAGGAAGGAGAAGAGGAGGAGGAAGAAAAGAGAGACGAGGAAGAGAGAGAGGAAAAAGAAAGAGAGGAGGAGGAGGATGAAGATGAAAAGGAAACGACAGAGGAAAAGAAAGAGGAAGAGCATAAAGAGGAAAAGAAAAATGAAGGAAAAGAGGAGGAAGAAAAGGGAAAGGAGGAAGAGAGAGAGGAGGAGGAGGAAGAAAAGGGAGAGGAGGAAGAGAGAGAGAGGAGGAGGAGAAGGAGGAGGAGGAGGAGGAGGAGGAAGAAGATGAAAAGGAAATGGCAGAGTAAAAGCAAGAAGAGCATAAAGAGGAAAAGAAAAAAAAGAAGGAGAAGAGAAGGAGGAAGAAAAGGGAGAGGAAGATATAGTGAAGAACTTTAAGAATGGCGATGAATACCCTTATATGGGCAGACTTCTCATATCAAGGCAGGTGAAAAATGTTATTACACATTTGTCAATCACGGTAAAAATATTATATCCGAACATAGCTGAGCTATATATATAGTTCTAGAAAATCATCAGCCTAGTCTTTGGTTTGCTAGTGAGGTGTCTTAAGGTTATATGACACAAATGTAATTTGATATTTTGATATTTGAAAAACAAAAGATCGTATCCGAAGTAGTTTCTATTCCAATATATTTTAACTTCTAACTTTTACTACGAGTAATTTTGTATTGTTATTTTAATTTACTTTTATATTATTTATATGTATTTTTATTTTATTTTCATATCATTCATATTTACATATTTTCATATTAATTCTATTGCTTTATTATCATTTATTTTTATACATTGTTTATTTCTACTTTATTTCAATATACTAAAGACCCACTCTTGATTGGATTAAGAAAAGAAAGGAAATAATGATTTCCGTATATTTCGATCACTGGTTGTGATCCTCTTCAGCAGAATACGAAAATATAGAAATCGTTATTTCCTTTCTTTTCTTAATCCAATCAACAGCGGGTCTTAAGTGTATTTATACAAATGTGTTACGACATTACTTGGCAGTTATTTCAATATTTTGGACATATACGATCAATAGATCTCCGACTTTGTTTTTTTTTTAAGTCTTTGTTTCGATGTTATGGGAAGGACAATTTCGTAAATGAAACCTATGTCTATCTTAGTTAAATTCTTTGTCACGGTAAAACTATCTATCGTTTCATAAACGATGGTTAAGTGTTTCGGTTAACTTCTTGGCTACGATAAAGCTATCTAAGGTTTCCTAAATGGTAGTTAAGTCTTTTCCAATTAACTTCTTTGCTAAGGTAAAGCTATCTATGGTTTCCTAAATGGTAGTTAAGTCTTTTCCAATTAACTTCTTTGCTAAGGTAAAGCTATCTATGGTTTCCTAAATGGTAGTTAAGTCTTTTCCAATTAACTTCTTTGCTAAGGTAAAGCTATCTATGATTTATAAATGGTAGTTAAGTCTTTTCCAATGAGCTTCTTTGCTAAGGTAAAGCTATCTATGGTTTCCTAAATGGTAGTTAAGTCTTTTCCAATTAACTTCTTTGCTAAGGTAAAGCTATCTATGGTTTCCTAAATGGTAGTTAAGTCTTTTCCAATTAGCTTCTTTGCTAAGGTAAAGCTATCTATGGTTTCCTAAATGGTAGTTAAGTCTTTTCCAATTAGCTTCTTTGCTAAGGTAAAGCTATCTATGGTTTCCTAAATGGTAGTTAAGTCTTTTCCAATTAACTTCTTTGCTAAGGTAAAGCTATCTATGGTTTCCTAAATGGTAGTTAAGTCTTTTCCAATTAACTTCTTTGCTAAGGTAAAGCTATCTATGGTTTCCTAAATGGTAGTTAAGTCTTTTCCAATTAGCTTCTTTGCTAAGGTAAAGCTATCTATGGTTTCCTAAATGATAGTTAAGACTTTTCCAATGAGCTTCTTTGCTAAAGTAATGCTATCTATTGTTTCCTAAATGGTAGTTAAGTCTTTTTCAATTAACTTCTCTGCTAAGGTAAAGCTATCCATGGTTTTCTAAATGGTAATTGAGTCTTTTCTAATTAGCTTCTTTGCCAAAGTAATGCTATCTATGGTTCCCTAAACGGTAGTTAAGTCTTTTCCAATGAGCTTCTTTGCCAAGGTAAAACTATCTACGGTTTTCTAAATGGTTGTTAAGTCTTTTCCAATTAACTTCTTTGCTATGGTAAAGCTATCTATGGTTTTCTAAATGGTTGTTAAGTCTTTTCCAGTTAACTTCTTTGCTAAGATAAAACTATCTATGGTTTCCTAAATGGTTGTTAAGTCTTTTCCAATTAACTTCTTTGCTATGGTAAAGCTATCTATGGTTTCCTAAACGGTAGTTAAGTCTTTCCCAATGAGCTTCTTTGCTAAGGTAAAGCTATCTATGGTTTTCTAAATGGTTGTTAAGTCTTTCCCAATTAACTTCTTTGCTATGGTAAAGCTATCCACAGTCTTTATTCTGTCTAAAGAGGTTATCACATTGGGCAATTTTTCCTCCAATCTCCGACTAATTGGCGATACCGCCTACCTCCAGAACTTTTTCAGCCGTAAAATCAGTGTAGCAAACTATTTTGTTTTCTCAACAAAAATACATATAATGTCATTTGATCTGCATGAGCAAAATTATTTCCCTCTATTATATTTGTCTATGTATTCTATTTATTATTATTTACATTATCATAGTTTTTATTCATTCATTTATTTATCTATTTATTTATTATAATAATTTTTTCGCATCCGACCTAGATATGGACCAAAAGGTCTCCTGTCGGCATGCTCCGTCTTTGTAATCCTTTGCAATATCAGATTCCTATCCCGAAATCTGCGAGCTTCAAAATAATCTGCTTCAACAATCGAAGGAGATAATAGTTTTTATTCACCTTTGAAGGTGACATTGCCTTAAAAGGAAATCGTTCTTGAGGGAAGGAGGCTGCATGTGTCGTTAAAGGATGAAACGCACGAGAGGCTGTTTAGCCGCTCAACCGCTGCGGTTGTTTAGCCGTTTTTATAAAACACACTACTTTTAATGGAATTGCGCGCATTAGCGGTTAAGTAACTAATGCGCGCAATTCCATTAAAAGTAGTGTGTTCTATAAAAACGGCTAAACAGCCGCAGCGGTTGAGCGGCTAAACAGCCGCAGCGGTTGAGCGGCTAAACAGCCGCAGCGGTTGAGCGGCTAAACAGCCTCTCGTGCGTCCGTAGCCTTACAGTCCGGATCTCCATCGAGTCACAAAACCTCCCAGAGGTCTCATCCTCCCCTTGTTGGGTACTCTTCGGCGACGGAAGAGTCTCGAGTTACCAGGAAGTTTCCGACACCGAAACCAAGGCGTTTGTCTACTCCCGAAGATGTGCCAATAAAATTGTATCCTGGTGTTTGTTCATCAACTTGCCGGTCCTGTTATTTGCGTTATTTTCTGTCTCTGAGTTAAAGTAAATGAGAAT
>NC_134820.1:20983335-20985835 GCF_046742065.1 Oratosquilla oratoria | reverse complement strand
CTGTGATCATTTGGCGCCAAGAATCCTGTGTTCATTTGGAATCAGAAATCCTGTGTTCATTTGGAATCAGGAATACTGTGGTCATTTGGCGTCAGGAATCCTGTGGTCATTTGGCGTCAGGAATCCTGTGGTCATTTGGCGCCAGAAATCCTGTGGTCATTTGGCGCCAGAAATCCTGTGGTCATTTGGCGCCAAGAATCCTGTGGTCATTTGGCGCCAGAAATACTGTGGTCATTTGGCGACAGGAATCCTATGGCCATTTGGTGCCAGGAAGTCTGTGGTCAATTTGCGTCAGGAATCCTGTGATCATTTGGCGCCAGTAATTCTGTGATCATTTGGCGCCAAGAATCCTGTGGTCATTTGGCGACAGGAATCCTATGGCCATTTGGCGCCAGGAACCCTGTGGTTATTGTGCGTCAGGAATCCTGTGATCTTTTGGCGACAGGAATCCTGTGGTCATTTGGCGCCAGGAATCTTGTGGTCATTTGGCATCAGGAATCCTGTGGTCATTTGGTGTCAGGAATCCTTTAGTCATTTGGCACTAGGAATACTGTGGGCGTTTGGCGCCAAGAATCCTGTAGTTATTTGGAGCCAGTAATCCTGTGGTCCTTTGGCGCCAGTAATCCTGTGGTCCTTTGGCGCTAGGAATACTGTGGTCATTTGGCGCCAACAATTCTGTACTTATTTGGCGCCAGAAATCCTGTGGTCATTTGGCCCCAGGATTCCTGTGTTTATTTTGCGTCAGGACTCCTGTGGTCCTTTGGCGCCAGAAATCCTGTGGTTATTTGGCGTCAGGAATCCTATGGTCATTTGTCGCCAGAAATCCTGTGTTCTTTTGGCGCCAGGAATCCTGTAGTTATTTGACATCAGGAATCCTATGGTCATTTGTCGACAGAAATCCTGAAGTCATTTGGCACTAGGAATCCTGTGATCATATGGCGCCAAGAATCCTGTGGTCATTTGGCGCCAAGAATTCTGTAGTCATTTGGCGCTAAGAATCCTGTGGATATTTGGCGCCAGGAATCCAAGACTTAGGTAGTTCGTACATCGACATAACTCATTGCATGAAACCCATTGTTCACACGCACACACACGTACTTGCACACACATACACAGACATACACACACACACACGCACACACACACACGCACACACACACACACGCACACACACACACACACACACACAAACACGCACACACACAAACACGCACACACACAAACACGCACACACACAAACACACACACACACACACACACACACACACACACACACACACACACACACACACACACACACACACACACACACACACACACACACACACACACACACACGCACGCACATACACATAAACGCGCGCACACAGACACACACACAAACACACTCAAACAAACAAACACACAAACACACACACACACACACACACACACACGTACATACACGACTCGGTGGTGTAGGTGATATAGCGCCGAACTGCCACCATGATGGCCCGCAGATCTTAGTTCGAATCCTGCCCAGGGCCGAAATTATTTCAGTACCGCTGCGCTTCGGGTCGTTACTCTGACTCTCGTGGGCGGGGAGTTGGGTGTGTGTGTGTGTGCAAGGTCATAGCATTACCCATAGATCGGACCTACGAGCTCTGAGCTCTCTTCCAGGAGGGAAATAGCTGTCGATCACGAGTCCAACACGTGATCCAAAGACCAAGTGAATACCTGCACACACACACACAAACACACACACACACACACACACACACACACACACACACACACACACACACACACACACACACACACACACACACACACACACACACACATACACACACACACACACACACACAGACACACACACACACACACACACACACACACACACACACACACACACACACACACACACACACACACACACACACACACACACACACACACACACACACACACACACACACACACACACACACACACACAGACACACACACACACACACACACACACACACACACACACACACACACACACACACACACACACACACACACACACACACACACACACACACACGCATGCACACGACTTGATGGCGCAGTGGTAATATTCCTGGCTGCCACTACGGAAGTCCGGGTTGGAATCCTGGCCAGGGCTGAAGTATTTTCAGTATCGCTACGTTGCGAGTCGTTACTCCAACTCTCGTGGGCAGGGAGTTAGGGGTGTGTGTGCAAGTAAGGTCACAGCATTACCCATAGACCGTTGATACGAAGTCTGAGCTCTCATCCGGGAGGTTAGTAACTGTTGATCACGTGTCCAAAACGTGATCCAGAACCATGGTGAATCATACACTCTGTTACGCCTCGCGATCCGTTTCATGCAACTGGTTGCGTCGGTTGGCGAGCTGCCTCTGTCACAGGTTATTTGAGGTCACTTTGACCTCCTGGACCTCCTGACCTAGAATGACCTCTGTCTAATAAAATCACCTGACGACAACCAAAACAAA
>NC_134820.1:20968335-20978335 GCF_046742065.1 Oratosquilla oratoria | reverse complement strand
GCCCACCAAGGCTCCTGTGGATTAAAATTGGACACCGTTCTAGCCAACAATACGGGAGCCAGAGGCGGAAATGTGAAAAATGGGAGAAAAGGATCAAATTTGGATGGTCACCATGCACAGGTCCTTGAGCCCAGGATCCTCGCGTTTACCTCGCGGTGCACCGGGTCCGACTCTCTCCCCTTGGGGTAAGTTTGGGCCAAATTGGAGAAAAGGAGGAGACATAAGAAGATGAGGAATGAATAAAGATAAGGGAATATGAGCAGCAGCGAAAAAAAAAAAAAAAAAAAAAAAAAAAAAAAAAAAAAATAATAATAATAATAATAATAATAATAATAATAATAATAGATAAATAAATAAATAGATAATAATAATAAATGATAATTAATAATTAATGATAACTATTAGTAATTGTTATTAATAATAATAATAATAAAAATAGAAATAAAGATAAAGATGAAAATAAAAACAATAATAAAATGTTTCGACTGTTGGAGAAGTGGTGGAGAAAGTGGTGGAGGAAGGAAGAGGATTAGGATGGAGGTAAGGAAAAGATAGGAAAGGAGGAAGAGAAGAGGCGAGGGAAGAAAGGAACCAGAGGAAAAGAATGAAAGAAAAATAGGAAAGTGGGAAAGAGAGGAAGGAAAGGGAGAAAATAAAATAAAGAGGAAAAGAGAAGAAAGAGAAGACTGGAGAGAGCGGGGAAGGAGGGAGATGGAGGAAATGAGTGAGGGAGGGAGAGAAGAGGGAGGAAAAGAGGTAATGAGGGGAAAAGAGGGAAATACGGAGGGAAGTTATGGAAGAGAGAAAGAGAGGGAGGAAAGGAAAGGAAGTGTCTGTGTTGATGGGGGGCTTAGGTGGGGGGATGGGGGAATGGGGGAGTAAAGTTACGGAGAAGATCGTCCTAAGAGGACGCAAGGGGGATAGATGGAAGAGAACGGAGAAGAAAAAGAAAGAGAAGAACGAGAGATAAGAAAAAAAAAAACGAGTGTCAGCCCTCGGGGTCGCCCCATCAGATGGAGATGAAGGAAGGCATTGATGGATTCTGAAAATGGGGAGACAATCCTCCTCGACGTCAAGTAACCAAGAGTATATTTCATCTCCGACACTGCACCAGAGATTCTATCCTAGGAAGAAGAGGAAGGAGGAAGAGGAGGAGGAAGAGGAGGAAAGGTAAACGAAGGTTGAACTGGAAGAGGCGTAGGAGAAACCAAGAGGAGGAGGAAGGGGAGGAGGAGAGAGAGAAGGAGGAAGGGGAGGAGGAGGAGGAAGAAGAGGAGTAGGAGGAGGAGGAGTAGGAGGGAAAGAGGAGGAGTAGGAGGAGGAGTAGAAGGGGAGGGGAGGAGGAGGAAGAGGAGGAAAAGGAGGAGGAAAGAGGAGAAAGAAGACGAGGAAGGAAAAGACGGAGAAAGAGAAGGTATAGACAACCTTAGGGCACTGAAAAAGGTTTGAGATACTCAAGATTTAAGGCCATATGATGAGGCTCCACCAGGAGACGCCTAGCTGCGACTTAAGCCGTAGCATAAGGGCCAGTGGCCATCACTAGTGTCCGTTGGAAGCAGAGGTAAAAATAATTAGAGAAATTGATTAATAAGTTGATGGGTCAGGAGATAATTAAACATACACATATATGAAGAATTTAAAAGAAATAGATAGATGTATAGATAGATAAATGGATAAGTAATTAAATAGATGAATAGATTAATTGATCAACTAATAAATGAGAAATCAATTAGTAAACAATACAGGTAAATAGATGAATACATGTATAAATACAAACAAATAATTTACCGACCAAGTAAATAAAATGTTACAAAAATGAGAGAGATAGAGAGGGAGAGAGAGAGACAGAGAGAGAGAGAAAGAAAGAGAGAGAGAGAGAGAGAGAGAGAGAGAGAGAGAGAGAGAGAGAGAGAGAGAGAGGGAGAGAGAGAGAGAGAGAGAGACTGAGAGAGAGAGGAGAGAGAGAGAGAGAGAGAACGAGAGCGAGAGAGAGAGAGAGAGAGAGAGAGAAAGAGAGAGCAAGCGAAAGGGAGAGAAAGCGAAAGAGAGAGAGAGAGAGAGAGCGAGAGAGAGGGAAGAACGAGAGAATGAGTGAAAGAAAGAGAAAGCGAGAGAGAGCGAAAACGAGAGAGAGAGAGAGAGAGAGAGAGAGAGAGAACGAGAGAACGAGTGAGAGAGAGAGGGAGAGCAAAAGCGAGAGAGAGAGAGAGAGAGAGTAAGGGAGAACAAGAGAACGAGTGAGAATGAGAAAGAGAGCGAAAGCGAGAGAGAGTGAAAACGAGAGAGAGAGAGAGAGAGAGAGAGAGAGAGAGAGAGAGAAAGAGAGAAAGAAAAAGAGAAAGAGTGAGAGTGAGAGAGGGAGAGAGAGGTGGGGGTGGGGGGAGTGGGTCCGACAGACTGGACCTTGACATTCAGTCAACTGCGACGCAGATTATGTACAGAAGAGCAGATGACGACAACGGGCCGTCGCGTCACGTCGCACTGGCGTAGTGGAGGGAGGGAGAGAGGGAGAGAGAGGAGGGAGGGACTGAGGGAGGGAGGAAGGGAGGAAAGAAGGGAGGAAGGCAAGAAGGAAGGGAGAAAGGGAGGGAGGGAGGGAGGGAGAGAGAGGAGGAGGGACTGAGGGAGGGAGTAAGGAAGGAAAGAAGAGAGGGAGGCAAGAAGGAAGGGAGAAAGAGAGGGAGTGAGGTAGAAAAGGAGGGAGAGAGGGAGGGAGAGGGAGAAGGAGGGAGGGAGGAAGGAGTAAGGGAGGTAGGGAAGGAAGAGGGAGGAAGGGAAAGAAGAGGGAGGGAGGAAGGAAGAGAGGGAAGGAGGAAGGGAAGGAAGAAGGGTGGGAAGGAAGGAATAATGGAAGGGAAAGAAAAGAAGGAAAGGGATGAGGAAGGGAAGAAGGAAATAGATTAAAGAGGAAAAGAGGGAAAGAGGAGGGATGTAAGAAGGAAATAGGGGAAGGGAAAGAAGAGAAAAGAAAGAGGAAAGTAAGGAGAGAGAGAGAGAGAGAGAGAGAGAGAGAGAGAGAGAGAGAGAGAGAGAGAGAGGGAAGGAGGTTGGAAGAGAGAGAAGGAGGGAGGGAGTGAAAGAAGAAGAAGGAAAGAAGAAAGGAAGCAGAGATTTATGGGAGGGAAGGAAAGAGGTGAGGAGAGGGAAAGAGAGAAGGAGGGAAGAAAGGAAAGTAGCAAAGGGAAAGGGAAGAGGAAGGAAGGGGAATAGTTAGGGAAGGAACGAATAAGGGTAGGAAGGGAAGAAAGAAGTAAGGAGAGAGGAAGAATGGAAGGAGGAAGTAAGGAGGGAGGTAATCAGGAAGGGAAGGAAAGATGGAAGAAGGGTTGGGCGAAGGTAAGGAGGGAGGGGGAATAGAGGAAGGGAAAGAAAAGAAGGGGAGTAGGGAATTAAGGAGGGAAGGAAGGAGGGAAGGCGGGAGGAATGGAAGGAGGAGGGAAGGAGGGAGGGAAGGCAGAAAGATCGGAAGGAGGAAGGAAGTAAGGAGAGGAGGAGGAGGATGAAGAAAAGAGGCAAGGAGGAGCTGGAGGAGGAGGAAACGAGGGAGGAAAATAAATGAGGGAAGAAAATAAGAAAGGAAGGGGCAAAGGAAGAGTAAGGAAGGAAGGGAAGTAAGGAGGGTAAGATAGAAGGAAAGAGGGAGGGAAAGAAGGAGGGAGGGAAGGAGAGAAAGCGAAATGGATAAAGTGTGAAAGGGGAAAGGAGGAAAAGAGAAAGGGAAGAAGGAAGGAGAGGAGAATAGGAGGCGAGGAAGGAATCTGAGAAAGAAGGAGGGAGGAGAGAATAGAGAGAAAAAGGAAGAAGGAAGAGAAGGAATATGTGATTGTATATATATATATATATATACATATATATATATATATACATATATACATATATACATATATATATATATATATATATATATATATATATATATACATATATATATATATATATACATATATACATACACATGCATCCATACATGCATACATATATACACACATACATACATACATACATACATACATACATACATACATACATACATACATACATACATACATACATACATACATACATACATACATACATACATACATACATACATACATACATACATACATACATACATACTTATGTAGATGCTTTTGTAAAAAAATGCATATATGAAGAGGTACCCCCTAAGGTCAAACTTATAACTCAAAAATAAAATAAGAACGTATCGGTGAAAACTCTGATTAAGGAATGATACGTAATGCAAATATGAACTTAAAAAAAAAAAAAAAAGAGAAAATATAGAAAAAAATTGTGAAAATGATAATAGCAAATAGGGCGGAAGGCAAGGGCCGCACAGGTATTTGAGTTAATGAAGGACGAAGCAGACCTTTGGGAGAAGGAGGAGGAGGAGGAAGAGGAGGAGGAGGAAGAGGAGGAGGAAGAGGAGGTGGATGAAGAAGAGGTGAAGAAGGAAGGAGAGGAGGATGAAGAGGAGGTGGAGGAGGAACAGAAGGAGGAAGAGGAGGAAGAGGAAGAGGAGGAGGAGGAAGAGAAAGAAGAGGAGGAGGAGGAAGAGGAGGAGAAGGAAGAGGAGAAGGAAGAAGAGGAGGAGGAGGAGGATGAAGAGGAGGTGAAGAAGTAAAGGGAGGAGGATGAAGAGGAGGTGGAGGAGGAACAGGAGGAGGAAGAGGAGGAAGAGGAAGAGGAAGAGGAGGAAGAGAAAGAAGAGGAGGAGGAGGAAGAGGTGGATGAAGTAGAGGAGGTGTAGAGGGCACAGCAGAGGAGAAGCTGATGGAGAGGAGGATGAGCAAGCGGAGGATGAGAATGACTATATGGAGGAGGAGGAAGAGGAAGAAGAGGAGGAGGAAGAGGAGATGAAGAAGGAAGGAGAGGAGGATGAAGAGGAGGTGGAGGAGGAAGAGGAGGAAGAGGGAGAGGAGGAGGAGGAAGAGAAAGAAGAGGAGGATGAGCAAGCGGAGGATGAGAATGACTATATGGAGGAGGAGGAAGAGGAAGAAGAGGAGGAGGAAGAAGAGTATGAAGAAGAGGAGAAGGAGGTGGAGGAGGAGAGGAGGAGGAGTAGAGGGCATAGGGGAGTGTAGAAGCTGAGGGAGAGGAGGATGGGTAAGAGGAGAATGAGCATGACTACAAAGAGGAGGAGGAAGAGGAGGAGGAGGAAGAAGAAGAGGAGGAAGATGAGGGGGATGAAGAAGAGGAAGAGGAAGAAGAGGAAGAGGAGGAGGAAGAGGAGAAGGAGGAGGAGGTGGAGGAGGAGGTGTAGAGGGCATAGGAGAGGAGAAGCTGAGGGAGAGGAGGAAGGACAAGAGGAAGATGAGAATGACTACATGGAGGAGGGGGAGGAGGAAGAGGAAGAAGAAGAAGAGGAAAAGGAAGAGGAGGAAGAGGAGAAAGTGGAGGAGGATCAGGAGGAGAAGGGAGGAGTTGAGAGTGACGAGGAAGAGAGAGCAAAAGATGGAAAGGAATACAAGATGAGCTAGGATGAAGACATGGAGGACGAAGGGAAGGAAGAAGAGGAGGAAGGCAGGAAGAGGAAGGGAGGAGAGGAGAAGAAAGGAGGAGGTGAGAGAGGAAGAGAGGGTGAGAAGCTGGAGGCAGAGGGGATGAAGGAGAGGAGGAGGAGGAGGAGGAAGAGAAGGAGGAGGAAGAGGGGAAAGGAGAGAGTGTGAGAAGGGCGAAGAAGGGAGGAGGAGGAGGAGAGGAGAGGAGGAGAAGAAAGAGGAGAAGAAGGAGTAGGAGGAATAGGAGTTGGAGGAGGGAGATTAGTAGCAAATATGAGAAGGAAGAAGAGGAAGAGGAGGAGAACGAGGAGGAGGAGGAATATGAGGAAGGGGATAAGGAAGAAGAGGGGGACAAGAGGAGAAAATGAAGAGGGAATAGAGAGAATAGAAAATGACGAAAGAGAGAAAAATGATGAGAAATATAGATACGACACAAGATACAATAAAAAATAAAAAATAGAGAAAAATTGATAAATCAGAGAGATGACAAAGCAAGAGAGAGAAAATAAAATATAATACGTAAATATCAGAAGGGGGGAGAAAATAGAGATATTAGGAAAAATTATATACGTAGGAGAAAATGAGGAAATGAAGAGAGATATGAAGAAACGAGAGAAATAATGAGGCGCACTAATTAGAGAAAACGGGGGACAGCACAATTGAGCACAAGGAAGGTATTGGAGATAATCAGCGTTGGATGTGGAATGAGAAATCCAAAGCTCGAAAAAGCGAAGAAATTAACTAAAGAATGAGAAAAAAGATTAGAAAAAGGTTTTTAAGTCATATATAGCATTAGCATACTTGTACAAACATAGGTGCATGTACATATGTATGTACATCATATGTACATATGTACAAGCACAAACGAACGGACGAGTGTTGTTATAGATAGACAAGCGTGCTTGCGCGTGCGCACACACACACACACACACACACACACACACACACACACACACACACACACACACACACACACACACACACACACACACACACACACACACACACACACACACAGTTGGTAGAGTTCCCGGTTCGAATCCCGCCCTGGGCTGAAATGATTTCAGTATCGCTATGTTGAGTCGTTACTCCAACTCTCGTGGGCTGGGAGTTGAGTTTGTGTCTGCATGTGAGGTCACAGCAGTAGCCATAGATCGGTCATAAAGCTCTGAGCTATCTTCCGGGAGGGAAATAGCTGTCGGTCACGAGTCCAACACGTGATCCAAGACCATGGTGAATCATACACGCACGCACACACACACACACACACACACACACACACACACACACACACACACACACACACACACACACACACACACACACACACACACACACACACACACACACACACACACACACACACACACACACACACACACACACAACCTCGTGGCGTGGTGGTTAGAGTTCTCGCCTGCCACTACGGCTGTCCAGGTTCGACTCTCACCCTGGGCTGAAATAATTTCAGTATCGCAGTGCTGCGGGTTGTTACTCCAACTCTCGTGGACGGGGAGTTGGTTGTGTGTGTGCGTGTAAGGTCACAGCATTATCCAAAGATCGGTTATATATGAGCTCTGAGCTCTCTTCCGGGAGGGGTATAGCTGTCGATCACGAGTGCAACACGTGATCTAAGACGATGGTGAATCACACACACACACACACACACACACACACACACACACACACACACACACACACACACACACACACACACACACACACACACACACACACACACACACACACACACACACACACTACTATTCTCACATTATTTTTTCTTTACTCGTGTATGATACTACATGCATAGTATAATTACAGTAACAGAACTTCATAGTTGTCTCCTTGTAATGATGATTGTTTATGTTAACAGTAAAAGGGCTATAGTCTTGCGCTATTTGATTTTTTATATTCTGCAAATAGTAAAGAAAGCTATGTAGTACCCATGAATATCCTTTCTTAGGATTAAAACAACAATTTTAATCTCTTCCATGAAACGTGGCAACAGCGCTTTTCCGCCGCCATGGTGCCACGTCGAGGTGTTGTTATAAAGAAAGCTATGTAGTACAATGAACGTCATTTTTTAGGATTAAAACAACGATTTTAATCTCTTCTATGACACGTGGCAACAGCGCTTTTCCCCCGCCATGGTGCCACGTCGAGGTCTTGTTATAATCCTATAAATTGATACTCATTGTACCATATAACTTCCTTTACTATGTACAGAATATAAAAGGAAAAATGTCAAAGAGCACGTAGATGGAAAGTTTATATATATGTGTATATATATATATATATATATGTATATATATATATATGTATATATATATATATATATATATATATATGTATATATATATATATATCTTTAATTATCTATTTGTCTATTATATAATTATCTATTATCTATTGCCCACTTGCCCTCTTGTGCACTTGTCCACTTGTCCGATTGTCTATTATCTATAATCTATTTATCTAATTATCTGCTTATTTATCAGTGTATCTATTTATCTATTTATATATCTATGTATCTATTTATCTATTTGTCTATTTATCTATTTATCTGTTTATCTATTTATCTATTTATCTATTTATCTATTTATCTATTCATATATCTTTTTATCTTTTTATCTATTTATATATCTATATCTATTTACCTATTTATCTCTTTATCTATTTATCTGTTTATCTGTTTATCTATTTATCTATTATCCATTCATCTTCATCTATTTATCTATTTATGTATCTATCTATTCATCTATTTATCTATTTATCTATTTAGCTGTCTCTTTGATTATTTATTTATTTGTTTTTTCTGACGTATCAATTTCCTAACGAGTCCTTCAAAAAATAAATTCAGCTTTGTACAGTTTTTTATCATAATATTTTATTCCATACTCTCATCAAATCAATCTCCTCTTCTTCTTTTTTTTTTTTTTTTTTTTTTTTTTTTTTTTTTTTTTTTTTTTTTTTTTTTTTTTTTTTTTTTTTATTCAATCTTCGCTCTCTTTCTCTCTGACTTGTGTTTCTCCCACCTCTTTTTCATCATCACTCTCTCCTTCCCTTTTATCGGTTTTTCTTAATCCTTCCTCCTCATTCACTTTTCTCGCCTTTATAAAGCTGTTCTTTCTCCCCTTTCTCGTCCACTTTTGTAGTCATTTGAATTTTTCTCTTTTCTTTTTTCCATTTTTCCTTTTTTCCTTTTTCTTATTTTCTTATAGTTCGGTCGCTCCATCTTCCTCTGTTTTGCTTTCTCGGATCAGTTATTGTTTTTTTGTTATTTTGTTAAGTTTATTTCAACAAGTGCATTTTACGCTTGCACACACACACACACACACACCACACACACACAACACACACACACACACACACACACACACACACACATATATATATATATATGTATATATGTATATATATCCATATGTACATATATATATATATAGATATATGTATATATATATGTATATATATACACATATATATATATGTATATATATGTATATATTTATATATATGTATATATTGATACATGGATACATACATGCATAGATACATAAGTTAAATAGATAAATAAACGAATAAATAAACAAAAATATAAAGAGATCAGTAGATAAACAGATAAGAGATAAACAGAAAGATATACAAGAGTACTGCACATATTCAATAAACGTCTTTTAAACGTTATCAATCAACCTTTCCTCCCTCCCAATACATCCTGCGTGACATTAAACACATTTAAGAAAAAAAAAATATATATATATATATTTCTTGGAAATTGTATGGCACCGATTATGAAACCTAGACATAAGGTCTATTTTGCCTTAGAAACCAGATGGCTCTGACGACCATCCGAGCATAAACATTTCTGGCTCGGCTTCTTGCTCAATGAGCGTCAAATGCGCTCATCGCCCGAGCTGAACAAACCGGACCAAATGCTCTGCAATATATACAGTTCTTATTCGAAAGTAATATTATATGGCAAGGGAAATGGTTCCGGCCTTCATTGTCCTAGGAGCTATTGATAAATGCATATATGTATATATATATATATATATATATATAAATATATATATATATATATAATATATATACATATATATATGAAATGTATAGATATGTATATGTACGAGTATATATATGCATATGTATATATATATGTATATTTATGTATATGTATATATATGTATATATATTTTTTAACAACCCTAATGTAATTTAATTCTAAACCATCAACATCGGGAGACCCAATGGAGGCCACAAGCAGAAATTGAAATGCGGTACTACCGAGGACTCGAACTCAGCTATCACATTACAAGTGACGCAGTGACTTACCAACTACGCTATATGTATGTATGTACGTGTACATATAGGAATGTATGTATATTTATATATATTATATATATATATATATATATATAATGTGTGTGTGTGTGTGTGTGTATGTATATATATAAAGAGAGAGACGATGAAAAAGATGCTCAACTTTTTCAATG
>NC_134820.1:20958335-20963335 GCF_046742065.1 Oratosquilla oratoria | reverse complement strand
AGAAGGAGGAGGAGAAGGAAGAGGAAGAGGAGAAGTAGGAGGAGTTGGAGGAGCAAGAAGATAAGGAGGAGGAAGAGGAGCAAGAGGAAAAGAAGGAGGAAGGGTAGAAAAAGGACGAGAAGGAGGTGGAGGAGAGGAGGAGGAGGACGAGGGGGAGGAAGAGGAGGAGGAAGAGGAGAAGTAGAAGGAGTTGGAGGAGCAAGAAAAGAAGGAGGATGAAGAGGAGCAAGAGGAGATGGAGGAAGAGGGGCAGCAGGGGGAGAAAGAGGACGAGGAGGAGGAGGAGGAGGAAGAAGAGGAAGATAAAAAGTAGGAGGAGTTGGAGGAGCAAGAAGAGAAGGAGGAAGAAAAGGAGAAGGAGGAGGAGGGGCAGCAGGAGGAGAAAGAGGACGGGAAAGAGGAGGAGGAGGGGAGGAGGAGGAGGAGGAGGAAGAGGAGGAGAAGAGAAGGAGGAAGAAGAGGAGCAAGAGGAGAAGGAGGAGGAGGGGCAGCAGGCGGAGAAAGAGGACGAGAGGGAGGAGGAAGAGGAGGAGGAGGAAGAGGAGGGAGAAGTACAGGTGCAGTGGAGGACGAGGGTTGGGAGATGGAGTGAGAGGGTGGGTGAATCCAGTGAGGGGAGGAATCTGGGGGGAGAGGGGGAAGAGGGGGGGAAGAGAGAAGGGGGAAGGAGAGGACGAGTGGGAGGAGGAGGTGGAGAAGGGAGGTGGAGGTGGAGTGGGAGGGGGAGTGGGTGTGGGAGTGGGAGGGGGAGGTGGAGGTGGAGGGGAGGGGGAAGAGAGAAGGGAGAGGTGGAGGTGGAGTGGGAGGTGGAGGTGGAGGAGAAGGTGGAGGTGGAGTGGGAGCTGGAGGTGGAGTGGGAGCTGGAGGTGGAGGTGGAGGGGGAGGGCGAGGTGGAGGTGGAGGTGGAGGGGGAGATGGAGGTGGAGGGGGAGGGGTGGGTTGGAGAGAGACAGTTGGATGTTAATGAGGACGACTGTGAGAATGACCCTGATGGGGAAGCCGAGTCCCAAGTGGAGGAGGAGGAGGAGGAGGAGGAGGAGGAGGAGGAGGAGGAGGAGGAGGAGGAGGAGGAGGAGGAGGAGGAGGAGGAGGACCTCAGGAGTCCCCGGATGCCACTGCAGGGGAAGAAGAGAGGAGCAGGTGACACGAGCAGGTAGCAGGTGGCAAGGGAATATAGCAGGGGGTGCTTGGTAAGCGGTAGGGGATGGTATTAGGAGAAGGTGGCTGGTAGCAGAGGATGGTAACAGGGAAAGGTAGCAGGTGGTAGGTAGCAGGTGGTAGGGAGCAGGTGGTAGAGGAAGGTTGTATGTGGTCTGGTAGAGGAGGAAGAAGAAGAAAAGAAAGAAGAAGAAGAAGAAGAAGATAAAAAAGAAAAAAAAACGAGGAAGGAAAAAAATAAGGAGGAAGAAAAAGAAGAACAAGGAGAAAAGTTAACCGAGAAGGAAGAGGAAGATAAAGTAAAAAGTACTAGAAGCTGAGAGTGGGGGCAAATGTTGAGGCAAATGTGGAGGCTGTTGATGAAGGAGGGAGGAAGAGGAGGTGGAGGAGGAGGAAGATGAGGAAGCGAAGGGAAGATGATAGAACACGGCAAAAGTTGACAAAATGTTGTCATTAGAAATTAGAGAGAAAAAGAGTACGATAGATAGATAGATAGGTAGAGAGAGAGGGGGGAGAAGGAGAGAGAAAGAGAGAGAGAGAGAGAGAGAGAGAGAGAGAGAGAGAGAGAGAGAGAGAGAGAGAGAGAGAGAGAGAGAGAGAGAGAGATATATATATATATATATATATATATATATATATATATATATATAAGAGAGAGAGAGAGAGAGATAGATATATAGACAGATAGAGAGGGAGAGAGTGCAAAAGAGAGGGAGAGAAAGAGAAAAAGAGAGGAAAAGAAAGAGAAAGAAAGAAAGAGAGAGAGTGATCGAGAGAGAGAGCGAGATCGCGAAACGGCGAGATCAAGACAGAGAGGGCGAAAAAGAAAAAAAAAACGAAAACAAAGAGAGATGGGAAGAGAAGAGGAGACGAAGAGAAATAGATCGAAGAGTAAATTTGGTTTGAAAGCCAAATTAATAGAGACAGGAAGGGGGAATGCCCCCATCGGAGGTACAATAAAATTCTTTACCGAAAACCAAAAACAAAACATATAAGCGTTCTGCTGGGCTGAAAGGGTTGGTGGGTAAGAGGTAGTGGATCTGTCCGAAAAATGGTTGAGGAAATATGTGGAGGTGGTGGAGGAGGAGGAAGAGGAGAAGGAGGAGGAGGAGGAGGAGGAGGACGAGAACAAGGAGAGGGTGGAGGAGGAGGACGAGAAGAAGGAAAGGGTGAAGGAGGAGAAAGACAAAAGAAGGAAAAGGAGGAGGAGGAGGAGGAGGAGAAGGAGGAGGAGGAGGACGAGAACAAGGTGAGGGTGGAGGAGGAGGACGAGAAGAAGGAAAGGGTGAAGGAGGAGAAAGACAAAAGAAGGTAGAGGAGGAGGAGGAGGAGGAAGAGGAGGAGGACAAGAAGAAGGTAAGGGTGAAGGAGGAGAGGGACAAAAGAAGGAAAAGAAGGAGGAGGAGAAGATAAAGAAGGAGGTAGAGGGGAGGAAGAGGACGAGAGGAAGGAAAGTGTGGAGGAGGAGAAGGGAAAAAGAAGGAAAAGAAGGAGGAGGAGGAGAACAAAGGAAAGAGAAGGAGGAGGAAAAGAAGGAGGTGGAGGAAGTGAAGGAAGAGTTGGAGGAGGAGAAGGACAAAGGAAGGAGAAGAAAGAGGAAAAGGAGAAGGAGGTTGAAGAAGAGAAAGGAAGGAGAAGAAGGGGGGGATGAAGGAGGAGGAGGAGGAAGTGGAGGAGGAGAAGGACAAAGGAAGGAGAAGAAAGAGGAAAAGGAGGAGGAGGTTAAGGAAGAGGACAAAGGAAGAAGAACGAGAAAAAGAAGGAGGAGGTGGAGGAAGTGAAGGAGAAGAAGGACAAAGGACGGAGAAGATGGAGGAGGAAGAGGCCAAAGGAAAGAGAAGAAAGAGGAAAAGAAGGAGGAGGTGTTGGAGGTGGTGTGGTGGAGAAGGTGGTAGAGATGGAGGAGGTGGTGAGAATGTGGAGGAGATGGAGAAGGTGGTAAGAATGTGGAGGAGGTGGTAGAGATGGAGGAGGTGGTGAGAATGTGGAGGAGATGGAGAAGGTGGTAAGAATGTGGAGAAGGTGGTAGAGATGGAGGAGGTGGTGAATGTGGAGAAGGCGGAGAAAGTAGAAGAGGTGGAGGTGTGGGTGGAGGAAGAGTAGAGGAGATGGAGCAGATGGAGGAAATGGAGTATTTGGGATGAAAGTAGTGGGATGGAGTTGGAAGAGAAACAAGGACAGAAGAGGAGGAAAAGGAGGAGGAGAAAGAGGAGGAGGAAAAGTAGGAGGAGGAGGAATAGGAGGATGAGGAGGTGGGAGAGGAGGAGGAAGAGGAGGAAGAGAAGGAGTAGGAGGAGGAGCATGAGGAGGAGGAATATGAGGAGGAGGAGTATGAGGAGGAGGAGGAGGTGGGGAGGAGGAGGAAGAGGAGGAGGAGGATTAGGAAGAAAAGGAGGAGGAGGAGGAGGTCGAGGTGAAGAAGGATGAGGAGGAAAAAGAGGATGAGGAGAGGGAAAAAGAGGAGGAGGAAGAGGAGGAGGAGGAGGAGAAGAAGAAAGGGGATGAGGAAGAAGAATAAGAGAAAATTATGGAAACAGAAAAAAGATGAAGAAGAACAAAAAATTAAGGAAGAGGAGGAGGATGACTAGGAGGATGAAGAGGAGAGAGGAGTGAGGAGGGGGAGGAGTGGGGGATGGGGGGGGAAGAAGTGGGGAGTAGGGGGGGTGGGGGGAGGTTTGGAAGGAAGAGCCCAGAAGGAAGGAAGGAAGCGGAGAGAAGAGGCGAAGTGAATAAGACATAACGATGATGGGCCTGCTCACTGTGTCTTTCTCACTAACCTCTCCTCCTCCTCCTCCTCCTCCTCCTCCTCCCCGTCTCCTCCCCCTCCTCCTCCTCCTCCCCGTCTCCTCCCCCTCCTCCTCGTCTCCTCCCTCTCCTCCTCGTATTCCTCCTCATTCTTTTTCCTGCTCATCCTATTTCTTCTCCTCCTCCTCCTCCTCCTCTTTTTGCTCCTCCTGCTCATCCTCACTCTTCCTCCTCTTTTCCTCTTCTCCTTTTCCTATCCTCCTCCTTTTCTTCCCTCCTCTTTTCCTCCTCATCCTCCTATTGCCTCCTCCTCCTCGTCTCCTTCTCATTCTTCTCTTGCTCCTTCCTCCTCCTCCTCTCATCCTACTCCTCTCTCCTCCTCCTCCCTCCTTCCGCTTTCTCTCGTCTTCCTCTTCGTCTTCCTTCTTATTCATCTCTTATCTTCTCTTCCTCCTCTTCCTCCTCTCCTCTTCCTTCCTCCTCTATTTCTTTTCCTCTTCCTCCTCCTCCTCCTCCTCGTTCTTCCTCCTCCTCCTCCTCCTCTTCGTCCTCCTCGTCCTCCTCCTCATTCTCCTCTTGCTCCTCCTCTTCCTCTTCCTCCTACTTCTCTTTCTCCTCCTCTTCTTCCTCTTCCTCTTCTTTCTCCTCCTCCTCTTCCTCCTCCTCTTCCTCCTCCTCCTTCTCTTCCTCTTCCTCCTCCTATTCCGTCTCGTTCTCATCATCCTGCACATTGCCATCCCATTCCTCATAATCATCACGATCATCATCATATCATATCCAAACCTTTTACTCAGTTTTTCATAATTTATTTTTCTTCTTAAGTTTCTTCATATTAGCCTTTTTCCTTATTCCTTTGTACCTTCGAATCTTTATCTCTGCATTTTTTTTTCTAATTCCTTTTTTTTTTTTCTTCGTCTTTATATATATTTTGGGGAATATTTGTACCTTTTTTTCTTTTCTCATTATCTATGTCTTCCTCCTCCCTTTCCTTCTCTTTGGTCCTCTTTTTCTTTTCCATCATTCTCCTCCTTCTCCTCTTTCTCCTTCCTTCTTCTTTCTCCATCCTCCTCCTTCCTCCTCCTTCCCTCCTCCTTCTC
>NC_134820.1:20948335-20955835 GCF_046742065.1 Oratosquilla oratoria | reverse complement strand
GAGAGAAGGTTGTTGAAGGAGGGAAGAGGAGGAAAGGGAAGGGGAGGAATTGAGAGGGAGAGAAAGGAAGGAGGAAAGAAGGGAAAGGGGAAGAGGGAAAATATATAGAGGAAAAGGGGGGAAAGGGGAAGATGTAGAGGAGAAGGGTGAGAGGGGGATAGAGGAGAGACCAGGAACCAGCAATTACGGTTTAGTATTGTCAGCGGGTATGGTTGAAAGCCTTTTGTACTGAAATGCAGAATGGAAGGGTGAAGGGGGGGGGAGGGAGTGGGAAGAGGGTGGGGGAGGGAAAGGGAGTGGGTTACACCTTCATTATATATACATATATACATATACATATATGTATAAATATATATATATATATATATATATATATATATATATATATATATATATGTGTGTGTGTGTGTGTGTGTGTGTGTGTGTGTGTGTGTGTGTGTGTGTGTGTATAAGTTTGGGTCAATTCGGTGACCTGATGATTAATTTCTATCAAATCCATGGGTCCCCTTTGAATTATTTTTCGTTTCGGGGATGATTTTGATGACCTACTCCGATTGGGTCACCATCTCACCCACTTGGACACCACTCGGGCCAAAGGTACGGATATAAGAAGCGGAAATATGAAAAAATCAGGAAAAAGGCTCAAATTTGGCAGGACGCTACCACTCCCACGCCCACGCCCTTGGGTCCACGGTCCACGTTCCTCCTGTCTACCTCACAGTGCACTATGTTTCGATTGATCAAGGGAAGGGAAGAGGGGAGGGGAGAGGGGGAAAGAGGGAAGGGAAGAGGGGAAGGGAGAGGGGAAAAGAGGAAAGGGAATAGGGGAGGGGAGAGGGGAAAAGAAGAAAGGGAAGAGGGGAGGGGAAAGGAGAGGGGAAAAGAGGGAAGGGAAGATGGGAGGGGAGAGGGGAAAAGAAGGAAGGGAAGAGGGGAGGGGAAAATTTAAAAGAGGGAAGGGGAGGGGGGAGGGGAGAGGGGAAAAGAGGGAAGGGAAGAGGGAAGGGAAAGGGGAAAAGAGGGAAGAGAAGAGGGGAGGGAAGAGGGGAAAAGAGGGGGAGGGAAGAGAGGAAGGGATAGGGGAAACGAGGGAAGGGAAGATTGGAGGGGAGAGGGGAAAAGAGGGAAGGGAAGAAGGGAGGGGGAGAGTGGAAAAGAGGGAAGGGAAGAGGGGAGGGGAGAGGGGAAAGAGGGAAGGGAAGAGGGTAGGTGAGAGGGGAAAGAGGGAAGGGAAGAGGGGAAAGAAGAGGGGACAAGATTGAGTGGACGTGGGGAGGTGAAAGGGAAGGGGAGAGGGGAAAAGAGGGAAGGGAAGAGGGGAGGTGAGAGGGGAAAGAGGGAAGGGAAGAGGGGAAAGAAGAGGGGACAAGAGTGAGGGGAAGAGGGGAGGTGAAAGGGGAAAAGATGTAAGGGGAGAGGGGAGGGGAGAGGGGAAAAGAGGGAAGGGAAGAGGGGAGGGGGATAGGGGAAAATAGGGAAGGGAAGAGGGGAGGCGAGAGGGGAAAAGAGGGAAGAGGGGGAAAAGGGAAGGGAAGAGGGGAGAGAAGGGAAAAGAGGGGAGGGAAGAGGGGAGGCGAGAGGGGAAAAGAGGGAAGGGAAGAGGGGATAAGGGAAGAGGGGATAAGGGAAGAGGGGAGAGGAGAGGGGAAAAGAGGGAAGGGAAGAGAGGAAAAGAAGGGAAGAGGGGAGAGGAGAGGGGAAAAGAGGGGAGGGGAAACGAGGGAAGGGAAGGGGGGATGGGAGGGGGAAAGGAGGGAAAGGGAGAGGGGAAAAGAGGGGGGAGGATGAGGAGAAAAGAGGGAAGGAAAGAGGGGAGGGGAGAGGGGAAAAGAGGGAAGGGAAGGTACGCTACTGGAGAAGAGTGAAGCAGAAGGCAAAGGTAGGAAAGTGAGGGTAACAGGATACAGGGCAAGAGAGAAAGAGGGTAAGAGAAGTTAAGGGAAGAGAGGGGAAGGGAGGGGAAGGGAGGGGAGGGATTTTATGGGAGAGAATGTGAGAGGAGGGCTAGAGAAGGGATGGGAGGGTAAGGAAGGGAAATTGAAAGGTAAGATATATGATGATGTGGTTTACCTTCACAAACTTCCCCCTATCAGAAGGCTAGTACGGTGCCCCTCACAGAGGGCTTTGTAGCGTGGGATTTAATAAACCATGCCCTTGGTTCAACTTCGCCGGTGGCAGGATTCGAACCGCCATCCCTTCGATCTCCGCCGCAAGTAACGAACAACGCCCTAACCCGCTGAGCCAGGGAAGGGAGGGCAAAGGGAATGAAGGTAAGTAGGGAGAAAGGAAAGGAAAGAGCAACGAAGTTAGGTAAAGGGAAGAGGAAGGGAAGAGGGAAGGAGTAGGTAAAGGGAGGGAAGGTAGGGGGGGTTACAAGTGTGAAATGAAATCTTACTTAAATGCAATTAGAGCCTCAGCGGCCACGAGAGAGATGATGAGGTTGAGCACAATGGGGTTGGCTATAGGGGGCGGGGGTGAGTTCTATTCCTGTACAGCTTCTGCCACATGAGTGGGAAGGGGGGAAGGGGGGAGGAGGGGGGAGGGGGGGTCGAGAGCTCCCCCCTTGCTTGCCCACGGTTACGAAGAAAAAGGTTCCTTAATGAATAAATCGAGACGAACTGTAAGTGATCATAGCTGTAAGTGGTTGTGTTAAAGGGGGGGGAGGAGGAGGGGAGAGGGGAAAAGGAGGGAGGAGGGGAAGGGGGGAGAGGGAAGGGGGAGAAGGGAGGGAAGAAGGACGGAGGGAGGGAAAGGGAGGAGAGGAAGAGGGAAGAAGGAAGGGAGGAAAAAGAGGAGGAGGAGGGAGGGAGGAGGGGAAGAGGGGAGGGGGAGAAGGGAGGGAAGAAGGACGGAGGGAGGGAAAGGGAGGAGAGGAGTAGGGAAGAAAGAAGGGTGGAAAAGGAGGAGGAGAGGAGGAGGGAGGGAGGAGGGGAGGGTGAGGGAGGGAGGAGGACGGAGGGAGGGAAAGTGGGGAGAGGATGAGGCAAGAAGGGAGGAGAGGATGAAGGAAGAAGGGAGGGAAGGAGAAAAAGGGAGGAGAGGGGGAGGAAAGAAGAGACGAATGAGGAAAAGGAGGAGGGGGAGAGGGGATGGAGGAGGGAGAGAGGGGAGGGAGGAGGGGGAGAGGCGAGGGAGGAGGGGGAGGGAAGAAGGACGGAGGGATGGAAAGGGAGGAGAGGAGGAGGGAAGAAGGACGGAGGGAGGGAAAGGGAGGAGAGGAGGAGGGAAGAGTAAGGGGAAGTGAGGCCATAAAGTGGATGAAGAAGAAGATGAAAAAGCTGATGAAGAGGGGAAAGAGGAGAAAGGGAGGGAAGGGGGGAGGGAGAGGGTTAGGGGGAGGGGGAGTGGAGGGAGAGGAGAAGGAGGAGTAAAGAAGATAGGGAGGAGAAGGAGTGAGAGAGAAAATAGGGAGGGGAAGGAAAAGAAGAAGAAGAAGAAGAAGAAGAAGAATAAGAATAAGAAGAAGAAGAAGAATAAGAAGAAGAAGAAGAAGAAGAAGAAGAAGAAGAAGAAGAAGAAGAAGAGAGAGAGAAGAGAGAAGAAGAGAGAAGAAGAGAGAGAGAGAGAGAGAGAGAGAGAGAGAGAGAGAGAGAGAGAGAGAGAGAGAGAGAGATGAGAGAGAGAGAGAGAGAGTGAGTGAGTGAGTGAGTGAGTGAGTGAGTTAGAGAGTGAGTGAGAGAGTGAGAGAGAGAGAGAGAGAGAGAGAGAGAGAGAGAGAGAGAGAGAGAGAGAGAGAGAGAGAGAGAGAGAGAGAGAGAAAGAGAGAAGAGGATGGGCGAGTGAATAATAGGAAAAGTATAACTTGGTGGTGAACGTGGTTGAGCGGTGGAGAGGGACGGGGGAGTCGAGATGGAGAACAGGGATAAAACTAGGGACTTTTCCCCTACAGTGATAAGAGATAAGGTAAAATGACCTAGACTGGGGAGGAGGGGGATTAAGGGATAGTGAGGTGTTTTAGGGAAATAGGGGATAAATGAGGTGGGGGTGGGGTGGGGGTGACTTGAATATGGGGGAGAAGAGTTCTTGGGGGGGAGGGGGGAAGTATAAAGCTTTCCTTATAAGGTAATGGATCTTTAAACGAGAGTTAAACATAAATTTTTCGTGGTTATGTTAGGGTAATAATCTAACCCTCTTTTGTTTCGAATGTAGATTTTATCACTTTATTCTGGTTATTATTTCAGATGCCGTCTGTCTATTCTATTCGTTTCCATGACAACCGAAGAAGTTGATGGAACAAGACACTACGGCGGGTGAGGAATTTGGGGAGAAATCTTAAGAATAATTATAGGGAGAAGAAGCTCAAAAAGAACGCGAAGTGTGGGTGTTGGGTATCACACTAAGCTATTTTACCTCCGACTGTTAGAGCAAATTTGCATCCTGCATATTTCGGGAAGGAGCCTGATATGCTGGCGGTAGATGACTTACCTCCAGCATATGAATTGACGGAAAAAGTTCTGGAGGAGGATAGCACCGCCGACGAATCGGATGTTGAAGGAAAATTTGCCCAGTGTGATAACCCGTCAAGAGTGTGGAAAGGAACGAAGAATGTCGTAGTACCTTCACATACCCAGCGTCTCAGTCCAGCAACTATGGATTTGAGGGATTAAAGATAACAAGAGGAAAAAGAACAGAAAGTATGGACGTGTGGAGGGAGAATAGAAAGGGGAAGGGACTCGAACACAGAAAATACATATACATGAAGTAAGAAAAACGAAAAGTTTGAATTGAAAATAATTAGAAGTTTGGAAGTACTGTACATACTCGTATTTTGTATGTATAGAGGAGTATACGTACACACACACACACACACACACACACACACACACACACACACACACACACACACACACACACACACACGCACACGCACACAACACACCCACACACACCACACCCACACACACACACACACACACACACACACACACACACACACACACACACACGCACACGCACACATATATACATATATATACATATATATATATACATATATGTATATATATACACATGTATATATATATACATAAGACAAAGAACTGTGGAAATTCTATAAAGCGGAAAGGTATAAAAGCGAAAATGGAAATAAACGCTAAAAAGGCACAAACGAAGCATAAAAACAGGAGAAAAAGAAGCGAATATATAACACCTAAAAATGGCGAGCGATCAAGCATGAAAAGTGAGAGAGGGGGGTGAAAAAATAGACGAAAAAAAAAGGAATTGAGCGAAAAAAGACGAAACCAGAGAGAATAAGAAAGAAGCAGAGAGGAAACGAAAAGGAGAGGAATATCAGTGCAAGACTCTTTGTGAGTTTAACAACTAATAAAGACCTTTCGGAACTCAAAATTTCTTGAAGACTTTATCGAATGTCGAGGTTTCTAGAAAATGATAGAAACTTACAAAACTGAAGACAATTATTAGATTAACAAGCTCTTCCAATGAGAATCGAACCCTTGGACCGGCTACCACAGAGCAAGGACGTTACCATTGTACCACACGCGACTGTATAAAACAGGGGCTAGCGAAAGATGACTTAAACATTTAAATCTGATGAGAGATAATATTGTATATTGTTTTTTGTGTTAATGCTTAACTAATGAATAAAGTCATTACAATTTGAGCCATCTGATATCCATTGTTAATCTAATTAGTCTTAATATATTACCGGTTTATGTTCCGTGTCAGGTTAATGGAGGTACGGGTCGATGGTCTGAGGACTCTCGGGATACATAACGGGAAAAAGGTTTTATAAAGGGTTACAAAGGAGGAGCATGCCGACAAGAGACCTTTTGGTCCATGGCCAGGTCGGATGCGAAAAAAATATAATGATAAGTAAATGAATAAATAAATAAATCAAATTTGTAATATAAGAAATAGAATAAATAAAGAAATAGGTAAAGTTAAATAATAAACAAATAGGTAAATAGTAAATAATATATTGACAGATGAATAATAATAAGTGATAATCAAATAATAATAAACAAACAGACAAGCAATAACAAACAAATAGATAAACAAACAAACAATATAACAAAAAATAATAGAAGCAAACAAATAAACAAATAAAATAAAATAATCGATCTGGAACCACAAGATTTCATTCCTGTTAACTACTCCGAACTCTTTCCTACTTAAAAAAATAAAAAAAAAAAAAAAAAAAAAAAATCCCCGACAACATTCGCAGGGTACAATATGTAATCTTAATGTCCTAGGGTTCGAGTCCTAGTAGCAGAGCTTGTTCATCCATTTGTCGTAACTTTACACACTTATTAAGTTTCTTATAAACACATTATCCCCTTCCTTCCTGTAGCTTAAAGAACCTCTCTCACTGATTTGAGACCTGGTGTAGAGGAAGTATAAGAAGAGGGAAATTGTAATGTTACAACACATTTTGTAAATGTACACTTTAAACCCACTATCGGAGAAATGATATCAGAAGTACAGGAGATCCGTATATTTTGACTACTATCTGTAGTCCTCTTCAGCAGAATGATTACAAGAACACCTGTACTCAGTAGTCGAAATATAAATGATTACAAGAACACCTGTACTCTATCTTCTTGTAATCATTCTGCTGAAGAGGACCACAGATAGTAGTCGAAATATACAGATCTCCTGTACTTCTGATATTATTTCCCCGGTAGTGGGTTTAAAGTGTACAAAAGACTAAATAATCAAACTTTAATCAAATCGACCATTCAACTAAACAGTCAATTTATGGAAATACGTTCAGAATGCATAGTCGCGCTTACCCTTCTCCAGAAATAATTACTGTATATTATAGAAACTCACGTAAAACGGGAAGGTACAAAAGCAATAAGACTCAATTCACTTGTGAATGAATTGACAAATGAATAGATGAATAGCTGAATGAATAAATAAACAAATATAGAAACAAATAAAAACAATATGATTAAATAAGTAAATGAATAGATAATTAGATAATAACTAAATAAATAAGTGAATTAATAAATGAATAAGATAATTAGTCAATAAATGAATAAACGAATAGATTAATATATATATATATATATATATATATATATATATATATATATATATATATATATATATATATATATATAGTCAAATAAATAAATGAAAATATAAATGAAATAGACAGTCATTCAAACAATTGCATGAAAGACCAATCAAATAAATGAATAAAGAAAGTATAAATAAACTAAGAAAAACTTCCCCCAGTCTATGAAGACTTAGGTTCGTATGAATCTATTGTGAAGAGAGAGAGAGAGAGAGAGAGAGAGAGAGAGAGAGAGAGAGAGAGAGAGAGAGAGAGAGAGAGAGAGAGAGAGAGAGAGAGAGAGAGAGAGAGAGAGAGAGAGAGAGAGAGAGAGAGAGAGAGAGAGAGAGAGAGAGAGAGAGAAAGAGAGAGAAAGAGAGAGAATTATCTGTGGGAACGTCATGGCTTCATAGAAGGTAGCTCCGTTGAGGTAACTACTCTACCCTGAAGACTCTCTCTTTTCCCAAAGGAGAAAAGAA
>NC_134820.1:20900835-20940835 GCF_046742065.1 Oratosquilla oratoria | reverse complement strand
GTTGTCTGACTGTCTGTCTGGTTGTCTGGATACCTGTCTGTCTGTCTGCCTGTCTATCTATCTGTCTGTCTGCCTCTTTGTCTGTCTGTCTGTCTTGCTGGATTGCTGTCTGGATGGATGGATGGATGGCTGGCTTAGCTAGCTCTCTGGTTAGCTGACTAGCTGACTATCTGGTTGTTTGTCTGTCTGACTGTCTTCCTGGGTGGCTGTCTGTCTGATGGCTGTCTGTCTGGCTGTCTAGCTGGCTGCCTGTCTGTCTGTCTGTCTGTCTGGATAGATGGATGGATGGCTGGATGGCTGTCTGTCTATCTGTCTGTCTGTCTGGGTGGCTGGTCGTCTGGCTGGGTGGGTGTCTGTCTGTCTTGCTGTCTGTCTGTCTGGTTGTCTCTCTGATTGTCTGTCTGGTTGTCTCTCTGCTTGTCTCTCTGGTTGTCTGGGTATCTGGCTGTGTAACTGTCTGTATGTCTATCTATCTGTCTGCCTGTCTGTCTGGCTGTCTGGCTGACTGGCTGGTTGTCTGGTTGTCTGTCTGTCTGTCTGTCTGTCTGTGTCTGTCTGCCTGCCTTTCTGTCTATCTGTCTCTGTCTCCCTGTCTGTTTGTCTGGCTATCTGGCTGGCTGTCTTGCTGTCTTGCTGTCTGGTTGTCTGACTGTCTGTCTGGTTGTCTGGATACCTGTCTGTCTGTCTGTCTATCTATCTGTCTGTCTGTCTATCTATCTGTCTGTCTGCCTCTCTGTCTGTCTCTCTGGCTGGCTGGATTGCTGTCTGTCTGTCTGGATGGCTGGCTGGATTGGCTAGCTATCTGGTTAGTTGACTAGCTGACTATCTGGCTGTTTGTCTGTCTGACTGTCTTCCTGGGTGGCTGTCTGTCTGATGGCTGTCTGTCTGGCTGTCTAGTTGGCTGTCTGTCTGTCTGTCTGTCTGTCTGTCTGGATAGATGGATGGCTGGCTGGCTGTCTGTCTGTCTATCTGTCTGGCTGGCTGGCTGGTCGTCTGGCTGGGTGGGTGTCTGTCTGTCTGTCTGTCTGTCTGTCTGTCTGTCTGTCTGTCTGTCTGTCTGTCTGCCTATTTGGCTGGCTGGCTGGCTGTCAAGCCTACTCTCTCGTTGGCTTTTAGGCTGGTTATATGTCTGTCTGCCTGGATGTCTGGCTGTCTGCCTAGCTGGCTGACTGGCAGACTGGCTGGCTGTCTGGCTGGCTGGTTGCCTGCCTGCCTGGCTGGCTGGCTGGCTGTCTGGCTGTCTGGTTATCTGGCTAGCTGGTAATCTGGCTGGCTGGCGTTCTGGCTGGCTTTTGGGCTGTCTGGCTGTCTAGTTGTCTAGATACCTGCCTGCCTGTCTGTTTGTCTCTGTCTGTCTGTCTGGCTGGCTGGCAGTCTCTATGGCTGTGTGGCTGTGTGGCTGTCTAGCTGGTTTGTTGGTTGACTGGCCGGCTGGCTGGCTATCTTTCTAGCTGGCTGGCTTGCTGTCTGGCTGGCTGGCTTGTTGTTTGGCTGG
This sequence comes from Oratosquilla oratoria, assembly GCF_046742065.1. Lineage (NCBI taxonomy): Eukaryota > Metazoa > Arthropoda > Malacostraca > Stomatopoda > Squillidae > Oratosquilla > Oratosquilla oratoria. The sequence continues at coordinate 20,939,340 of NC_134820.1, read as the reverse complement.
CTGTTTATCTGGCTATCTGGCTGGCTGGCTGTATGGCTGGCTGGCTCTCTAGCTGGCTGGCTGCCTGACTGCCTAACTCTCTGTCTGTTTGTCATTCTGTCTGTCTGTCTGTCTGTCTGTCTCTGTCTGTCTGTCTGTCTGTACACCTTTCTGTCTGGTTGGCTTTCTGTCTTGTTGTCTGCCTGGGTCGGGTCACTGTCGGGCTGGCTGACAGTCTGTCTGTTTGTCTGTCTGGTTGTCTGGCTGTCTGTCTGATTATCTGTCTTTCTGTTTGGCTGGCTTTATGGCTGTCTGGCTGACTGTCAGGTCGGTTGACTGTCTGCTTGGCTAGCTGTCTGTCAATCTGGCTGTCTGGGAGTCTGGCTTTCTGTCATTTTCTCTGGCTGGCTTTATGGCTGTCTGGCTGTCTGGTAGGGTGGCTTTCTGGCTAGTTGACTGTTTAACAGACTGTATGTCTTTCTATCTGTCCATCTGTCTGTCTGATTGGTTGTCTGTCTGTCTGGCTAGCTGCCTGTTTGGCTGGCTACTTGTCTGGCTGTCTCGTTGTCTGGTCGTCTGTCTGGCTGCCTGGCTGTATGTCTGGATTTATGGCTGTCTGGTATTCTGGCTGGATGAGTGTCCGACTGTCTGTCTGTCTGTCTGTCTGTCTGTCTGTCTGTTTTCTATCTGTCTGGGTGTCGGGTTGTCTGTATGTCTGTCTGTCTGTCTGACTGTCTGTCTAGTGATCTGGATGTCTGACGTTCTGGCTGTCTGTCTGGCTGCCTGTCTCTCTGTCTGATTAGTTATCTGTCTGTCTGTTTCTCTGGGGTTCTGGTTAACTGTCTGGCTGAGTGTCTGTCTGTCTGTCTGTTTGTTTCTCTGGTTTTCTGGTTAACTGTCTGGCTGAGTGTCTGTCTGTCTGTCTGTCTGTCTGTCTGTCTGTCTGTGTGTCTGGGTGTGTGACTGTCTGTCTATTTGGCTGCCTGTATGGCTCTGTCCTACTTTCTGTCTGTCTGTCTGTCTAGTAGGGTGGCTAACTGGCTTGCTGGCTGGTTGACTGTGTCTCTCTGTCTGTGTGTCTGTATGGCTGGCTGTGTAGCTGGATGGCTGAGGTTGTCTGCTTGGCTCCTGTCTGTCTATCTGAGCGGCTCTGTCTGTCTTTCTGTCTTTCTGTCTGTCTGGCTGGCTGGTTTTCTGGCTGCCTGATAGTCTGGCTTTCTGTATGGCAGCCTATCTATATGACTGTCTGTCTGCGTATATCTCTGTCTGTCTGTCAGTCTGTCTGGCTGTCAGGCTCTCTGTCTGTCTGTCTGCTTTTCTGGCTGGCTGGCTGGCTGTCTTGCTGGTTGGCTGTATGTCTGTCTGTCTGTTTAGCTGTCTGTCCGTCTATCTGACTGTCTGGCTGGCTGATTGTATGTCTGTATGGTTGTTAGGCTTACTGACTTGTAGTCTGGCTTGCTGGCTGTCTGCTTGTCTAGCTGTCTAGCTGTTTAGATGTCTGTATGCTTGTCTGGTAAATTGTCTGGTTGGCTGAGTGCCTGTCTGTCCGTATGTCTGCCTGTCCGTCTGTTCGTATGTCTGCCTGTCCGTTTGTCCCTCTGCACGTCTGTCCGTATATCCCTAAGTCCGTCCGCCTGTCTGTCCGTCTGTCTGTCTGTCCGTCTGTCTGTCTGTCTGTCCTTCTGTCTGTCAGTCCGTCCGTCTGTCAGGCTGTCTATTTGCCTGCCTGGCTAGTTGCCTGTCTGTCTGTCTTTCTGTTTGTCTGTCTGTTTGTCTGTCTGTCAGACGGTCTATTTGTCTGCCTGGCTGGTTGCCTGTCTGTCTGTCTTTCTGTTTTTCTGGCTGTCTGGCATGCTGACTGTCTGGTTTACTGTCTGTCTAGCTGTCTTGCTTTCTGGGTTTCTGTCAGTCTGTCTATCTGTCGGTCTGGTTGTCTGTCTCTGTCTGTGTGGCTGATTGTCTGTCTATTTGGCTTCCTATTTTTTGGCCATTGTAAGTACTATTACCAGTACAATTACCAGTGCCATTACCAATACCATTGCAATTGCCAGTACTAGTACCATTACGAGTACCAGTACCAGTACCAGTACCAGTGCCGATGCCAGTAATATTAACACTGCCATTGCCAGTGCCATTACTAGTACCATTACCAGTACCATTACCAGTACCGATACCATTAGTATTAACACTGCCATTATCAGTATCAGTAACATTACCACTACCATTACCACTACCATTACCAGTACCATTCCCATTGTCAGTAACAATGCCATTACCCGTACCATTACCATTACTATTACCAAAAATCGTTACTAGTACCATTACCAGTGCCATTACAATTACCATTACCAGTGCCATTATCATTACAATTACCAAAGCCATTAACAGTACCGTTACCATTACCAGTGCTATTACCAGTACCGTTACCAGAACCATTACCAGTGTCATTACAAGTGCCAGTGCCATTAATAGTACCAGTGCCAGTACTAGTACCAGTACCAGTAAAATGACCAGTACCAGAACCATTACCAGTACCATTACTAGTTCCAGTATAATTACCAGTACCATTACAAATACCATTGCCATTGCCAGTACCATTACAAGTATCATTACCAGTACCATCACCAGTACCAGTACCATTATCGGTACCAGCATAATTACCAGTACCATTACTATTACCAGTGAAATTACCAGTACTATTACCTATTATATTACCATTGCCAGTACCATGAACATTATCCATACCAATCCCAATACCAGTACAATTAACATTAACATTACCCTTACCAGTACCAGTACCAGTACCAATTCCAGTGTTATTACTAGTACCATTACTAGTGCCATTACCAGTATCATTACCATTACCAGTACCATTTCCAAAGCCACTGCCATTACCAGTACCATTACCATGATTATTTCCAGGAACATTACCAGTGCTATTATAATTACCATTAACAGTGTCATTACCATTATCAGTGCCATAAATAGTTCTGTTTCCAGTACAATTACCATTACCATTACCAGTACCACAACCAGTACCAATAGCATTACCATTATCAGTACCATTATCAGTACCGTTATCGGTACCATTACCAGTGCCATTACCATTACTAGTGGTATTACCCTTACCAGTAACAATATTTCCATTTCAACTACCATTACCAGTACCGGTGCCACAAATAATAACAGTACCATTATCACTACCATTAGCAGCACCATTACCATTATCATTACCAGTACCATTACCAGTGCCATTACCATTATCATTTCCAGGACCAATACCAGTGCTATTATAATTACCATTAGCAGTGTAATTACCATTATCAGTGCCATTAACAGTACCAGTGCAATTACCAGTCCCAGTGCCAATGCCAGAACCAGTGCCAATACCATTGCCAGTTCCATTGCCAGTGCCACTATAATTGCCAGTAGCATTGCCAATGACACTATAATTACCACTACCATTGCCAGTACCATTACCATTTCCATTAACATTATCATTACCAGTTCCATTACCAGTTCCATTACTAGTACCATGACCAGATCCATTACCAGTTCCATTGCCAGTACCATTACCAGTACCAGTATCATTACTATTACCAGTACCAGTACCACTAACAGTAACGTTATCAGTTCCATGACCAGTGCCATTACCAGTTTCATTACCAGTACCAGTACCAATTCCATGACCAGTTCCATTACCAGTACAAGTAACATTACCAGTACCAATACCATTACAGCGCCATTACCTTTGCCAGGGCCAATACCATTACCAGTGCCACTATAATTACTTGTTCCAGTAGCATTACCAGTGCCATTACCAGTGCCATTACTTATTCCAGTGCCATTGCCATTACCAACGGGTTTGCCATTACCAGTACCATTGCCATTACCATTGCCAGTGTCAGTGTCATTACCAGTGTCAGTGTCATTACCAGTGCCAGTACCATTACCAGTGTCAGTACAATTACTTGTTCCAATGTCATTACCAATGCCATTTCCAGTGCCAGTGCCATTCCTATTGCCAGTGTCATTGCCAGTACCAGTGTCAGTGCCAATACCATTACCGCTACCATTACCAGTACCATATCCATTACTATTGCTAGTGTCAGTGTCATTACCAGTGCCAGTGCCATTACTAGTGTCAGTACAATTACTTGTTCCAATGTCATTACCAGTGCCATTTCCAGTGCCAGTGTCATTTTCATTGCCAGTGCCAGTGCCATTCCTATTGCCAGTGTCATTGCCAGAGCCATTACCAGTGCCAATGCCAGTACCATTACCGCTACCATTACCAGTACCATTCCCATTACCAGTGCAGATGCCATTACCACTGTCATTGCCATTACCAGTGATACTGGCATTACCAGTGTCATTGCCATTACCAGTGCCAATAACAATACCATTGCCATTACCAGAGCCATTACCATTACTAATGCCATTACAATTACCAGTGCAATTGCCATTACATTGCCTTTACTAGTGCCATCACCAGTTCCATTACCAGTACCATTACCAGTACCGTTACCAATGCTAGTACCATTACCAGTTCCATTACCATTATCATTACTGTTAACCGCACCAGTACCATTACCAGTAACATTATCAGTTCCAGTACCATTACTATTAACAGTACCAGTACCAGTACAATTAAAATGATCAGTTCCATTACCAGTACCGTTATCGGTACCATTTCCAGTACCATTACCAGTACCATTACCAGTTCCATTACCAGTGCTAGTGCCATTACCAATGCCAGTACCATAACACGTATTACTATTACCAATACTACTACCAGTACCATTTATTGCTAGTTCCACTGCCATTGCTATTACCACTTACACTGCCATTGCTATTACCATTTCCACTACCATTACTATTACCACTTCCAGTTCCACTGCCATTACTATTACCACTTCCACTTCCACTATCATTACTATTACCACTGCTATTTACACTACAATTGCAATTACCACTGCCAGTTCCACTGCCATTACTATTACCATTGCCAGCTACACTGCCATAACTATTACCAGTGCCACTACTATTACTAGTGTCACTGCCATTACTATTACCAGTGTCACTGCCATTACTATTAAGACTTTCACTGCCATTACTATTACCACTGCCAGTTCCACTGCCATTACTATTACCACTGCCACTATCATTACTATTACCACTTTCACTGCCATTACTATTACCACTGCCAGTTTCACTGCCATTACTATTACCAGTGCCACTGCCATTACTATTACCACTGCTAGCTTCACTGCTATTACTATTACCACTACCAGAGCCACTGCCATTACTATTACCACTCATTGCCATTACTATAACCACTGCCAGTTCCACTTCCATTACTATTACCAGTGCCACTGCCATTATTATTACCACTTTCACTGCCATTACTATTAACACTGCCAGTTCCACTGCCATTACTATTACCAGTGCCACTATCATTACTATTACCACTTTCACTGCCATTACTATTACCACTGGCAGTTCCACTGCCATTACTATTACCAGTGCCACTGCCATTACTATTACCACTGCTAGTTCCACTCCCATTACTATTACCACTACCATTACTATTACCACTGCCACTACCATTACTATTACGATTTCCACTCCCATTACTATTACCACTTCTATTTCCAATGCCATTACTATTACCATTGCTAGTTCCACTGCCATTACTATTACCACTTCCAGTTCCACTGCCATTACTATTACCACTACCAGTGCCACTGCCATTACTATTACCACTTTCACTGCCATTACTATTACCACTGCTAGTTCCACTGCCATTACTATTACCACTACCAGTGCCACTGCCATTACTATTACCACTTTCACTGCCATTACTATTACCACATTCACTGCCATTACTATTACCACTACCACTGCCATTACCTTTACCACATTCACTGCCATTACTATTACTATTTCCACTGCTAGTTCTACTGCCATTACTATTACCACTGTCATTACTATTACCACTTTCACTACCATTACTATTACCATTGCGAATTCCACTGCCATTACTATTACCAGTGCCACTGCCATTACTATTACCACTGCTAGTTCCACTGCCATTACTATTACCACTGCCACTGCCATTACTATTACCAGTGCCACTGCCATTACTCCTACCACTTTCACTGCCATTACTATTACCACTGCCAGCTCTACTGCCATTACTATTACCAGTGCCACTGCCATTACTATTACAACTTTCACTGCCATTACTATTACCACTGCCAGTTTCACTACCATTACTATTACCAGTGCCACTGCCATTACTATTACCACTGCAAGTTCCACTGCCATTACTATTACCACTACCAGTACCACTGCCATTACTATTACCAGTTTCACTGTCATTACTATTACCACTGCCTGTTCCACTGCCATTACTATTACCAGTGCCACTGCCATAACTATTACCACTATCACTGCCATTACTATTACCATTGCCACTAACAATACTATTACCACTTTCACTGCCATTACTATTACCATTGCGAATTCCACTGCCATTACTATTACCAGTGCACTGTCATTACTATTACCACTGCTAGTTCCACTGCCTTTACTATTACCACTACAAGTTCCACTGCCATTACTATTACCACTTTCACTGCCATTACTATTACCACTTCCAGTTCACTGGCATTACTATTACCACTTCCACTATCATTACTATTACCACTGCTATTTACACTGCAATTACAATTACCACTGCCAGCTACACTGCCATTAATATTACCATTGCCAGTTACACTGTCATAACTATTACCAGTGCCACTACTATAACTAGTGTCACTGCCATTACTATTACCAGTGTCATTGCCATTACTATTACCACTTTCACTGCCATTACTATTACCACTGCCACTATCCTTACTATTACCACTTTCACTACCATTACTATTACCACAGCCAGTTTCACTGCCATTACTATTACCAGTGCCACTGCCATTACTATTACCACTGCTAGTTCCACTGCCATTACTATTACCACTACCAGTGCAACTGCCATTACTATTACCACTTTCACTGTCATTACTATTACCACTACCAGTGCCACTGCCATTACTATTACCAGTGCCACTGCCATTACTATTACCACTTTCACTGCCATTACTATTACCCCCGCCAGTTCCAGTGCCATTACTATTACCATTGCCACTATCATTACTATTACCACTTTCACTGCCATTACTATTACCATTGCGAATTCCACTGCCATTACTATTACCAGTGTCACTGCCATTACTATTACCACTGCTAGTTCCACTGCCATTACTATTACCACTGCCACTGCCATTACTATTACCAGTGCCACTGCCATTACTCCTACCACTTTCACTGCCATTACTATTACCACTGCCAGCTCTACTGCCATTACTATTACCAGTGCCACTGCCATTACTATTACAACTTTCACTGCCATTACTATTACCACTGCCAGTTCCACTGCCATTACTATTACCACTGCCACTATCATTACTATTACCACTTTCACTGCCATTACTATTACCACTGCCAGTTTCACTGCCATTACTATTACCAGTGCCACTGCCATTACTATTACCACTGCAAGTTCCACTGCCATTACTATTACCACTACCAGTGCCACTGCCATTACTATTACCAGTTTCACTGCCATTACTATTACCACTGCCTGTTCCACAGCCATTACTATTACCAGTGCCACTGCCATAACTATTACCACTATCACTGCCATTACTATTACCATTGCCACTAACATTACTATTACCACTTTCACTGCCATTACTATTACCACTGCGAATTCCACTGCCATTACTATTACCACTTTCACTGCCATTACTATTACCACTGCTAGTTACACTGCCATTACTATTACCACTTTCACCTCCATTACTATTACACCTTTCACTGCCATTACTATTACCAATGCTAGTTCCACTGCCATTACTATTACCACTACCAGTGCCACTGCCATGACTATTACCACTTTCACTGTCATTACTATTACCACTGACAGTTCCACTGCCATTATTATTACCAGTGCCTCTGCCATTACTATTACCACTTTCACTTCCATTACTATTACCACCGCCAGTTCCAGTGCCATTACTATTACCAGTGCCACTATCATTACTATTACCACTTTCACTGCCATTACTATTACCATCGCGAATTCCACTGCCATTACTATTACCACTACCACTGCCATTAATATTACCACTGCCACTGCCATTACTATTACCACTTTCACTGCCATTACTATTACCAGTGCCACTGCCATTACTCCTACCACTTTCACTGCCATTACTATTACCACTGCCAGCTCCACTGCCATTACTATTACCAGTGCCACTGCCATTACTATTACCACTTTCACTGCCATTACTATTACCACTGCCAGTTCCACTGCCATTACTATTACCAGTGCCACTGCCATTACTATTACCACTGCAAGTTCCACTGCCATTACTAATACCACTACCAGTGCCACTGCCATTACTATTAGAACTTTCACTGTCATTACTATTACCACTGCCTGTTCCACTGCCCATAATATTACCAATGCAACTGTCAATACTATTAACAATATCACTGCCATTACTATTACCAAGGCTACTAACATTACTATTATAACATTCACTGCCATTACTATTACCACTGCGAATTCCACTGCCATTACTATTACCAGTGCCACTGTCATTACTATTACCACTGCTAGTTCCACTGCCATTGATATTACCACTTACACTGCCACTGCTATTACCACTTCCACTGCCATTACTATTACCACTTCCAGTTCACTGGCATTACTATTACCACTTCCACTATCATTACTATTACCACTGCTATTTACACTGCAATTACAATTACCACTGCCAGTTCCACTGCCATTACTATTACCATTGCCAGCTACACTGCCATAACTATTACCAGTGCCACTACTATTACTAGTGTCACTGCCATTACTATTACCAGTGTCACTGCCATTACTATTAAGACTTTCACTGCCATTACTATTACCACTGCCAGTTCCACTGCCATTACTATTACCACTGCCACTATCATTACTATTACCACTTTCACTACCCTTACTATTACCACTGCCAGTTTTACTGCCATTACTATTACCAGTGCCACTGCCATTACTATTACCACTACTAGTTCCACTGCCATTACTATTACCACTACCAATGCCACTGCCATTACTATTACCACTTTCACTGTCATTACTATTACCACTGACTGTTCCACTGCCATTACTATTACCAGTGCCACTGCCATTACTATTACCACTTTCACTGCCATTACTATTACCACCGCCAGTTCCAGTGCCATTACTATTACCATTGCCACTATCATTACTATTACCACTTTCACTGCCATTACTATTACCATTGCGAATTCCACTGCCATTACTATTACCAGTGCCACTGCCATTACTATTACCACTGCTAGTTCCACTGCCATTACTATTACCACTGCCACTGCCATTACTATTACCAGTGCCACTGCCATTACTCCTACCACTTTCACTGCCATTACTATTACCACTGCCAGCTCTACTGCCATTACTATTACCAGTGCCACTGCCATTACTATTACAACTTTCACTGCCATTACTATTACCACTGCCAGTTCCACTGCCATTACTATTACCACTGCCACTATCATTACTATTACCACTTTCACTGCCATTACTATTACCACTGCCAGTTTCACTCCCATTACTATTACCAGTGCCACTGCCATTACTATTACCATTGCAAGTTCCACTGCCATTACTATTACCACTACCAGTGCCACTGCCATTACTATTACCAGTGCCACTGCCATTACTATTACCACTGCCTGTTCCACTGCCATTACTATTACCAGTGCCACTGCCATAACTATTACCACTTTCACTGCCATTACTATTACCATTGCCACTAACATTACTATTACCACTTTCACTGCCATTACTATTACCACTGCAAATTCCACTGCCATTACTATTACCAGTGCCACTGTCATTACTATTACCACTGCTAGTTCCACTGCCATTACTATTACCACTGACAGTTCCACTGCCATTACTATTACCACTTTCAATGCCATTACTATTGCCACTGCCAGTTCCACTGCCATTACTATTACCACTACAACTGCCATTACTATTACCACTGCCACTGCCATTAGTATTACCACTACCACTGCCACTACTATTACCACTGCCAATGCCATTACTATTACCACCTTCACTGCCATTACTTTTACCACTGCCAGTTCCACTACCATTACTACTACCACTGCCAGTGCCATTACTATCACCAGTGCCACTGCCATTACTCCTACCACTTTCACTGCCATTACTATTACCACTGCCAGCTCCACTGCCATTACTATTACCAGTGCCACTGCCATTACTATTACCACTTTCACTGACATTACTATTACCACTGCCAGTTCCACTGCCATTACTATTACCACTGCCACTATCAATACTATTACCACTTTCACTGCCATTTCTATTACCACTGCCAATTCCACTGCCATTACTATTACCGGTGCCACTGCCATTACTATTACCACTTTCACTGCCATTATTATTACCACTGCCGGTTCCACTGCCATTACTATTACCACTACCACTGCCATTACTATTACCACTGCCACTGCCATTACTATTACCACTTTCACTGCCATTACTATTACCACTGCTAGTTCCACTGCCATTACTATTACCACTCCCAGTGCCACTGCCATTACTATTACCACTTTCACTGTCATTACTATTACCACTGCCTATTCCACTGCCATTACTATTACCAGTGCCACTGCCATAACTATTACCACTTTCACTGCCATTACTATTACCACCGCCAGTTCCAGTGCCATTACTATTACCATTGCCACTATCATTACTATTACCACTGCCACTGCCATTACTATTACCACTGTTACAGTTTCACTGTCATTACTATTACCACTGCCTGTTCCACTGCCATTACTATTACCAGTGCCACTGCCATAACTATTACCACTTTCACTGTCATTACTATTACCACTGACTGTTCCACTGCCATTACTATTACCAGTGCCATTGACATTACTATTACCACTTTCACTGCCATTACTATTACCACCGCCAGTTCCAGTGCCATTACTATTACCATTGCCACTATCATTACTATTACCACTTTCACTGCCATTACTATTACCATTGCGAATTCCAATGCCATTACTATTACCAGTGCCACTGCCATTACTATTACCACTGCCACTGCCATTACTATTACCACTGCCACTGCCATTACTATTATCAGTGCCACTGCCATTACTCCTACCACTTTCACTGCCATTACTATTACCACTGCCAGCTCTACTGCCATTACTATTACCAGTGCCACTGCCATTACTATTACCACTGCCAGTTCCACTGCCATTACTATTACCACTGCCACTATCATTACTATTACCACTTTCACTGCCATTACTATTACCACTGCCAGTTTCACTGCCATTACTATTACCAGTGCCACTGCCATTACTATTACCACTGCAAGTTCCACTGCCATTACTATTACCACTACCAGTGCCACTGCCATTACTATTACCAGTTTCACTGTCATTACTATTACCACTGCCTGTTCCACTGCCATTACTATTACCAGTGCCACTGCCATAACTATTACCACTATCACTGCCATTACTATTACCACCACAAGTTCCAGTGCCATTACTATTACCATTGCCACTAACATTACTATTACCACTTTCACTGCCATTACTATTACCACTGCGAATTCCACTGCCATTACTATTACCAGTGCCACTGTCATTACTATTACCAGTGCCACTGCCATTACTATTACCACTGCCAGTTCCACTGCCATTACTATTACCACTTTCACTGCCATTACTTTTACCACTACCAGTTCCACTGCCATTACTATTACCACTACAACTGCCATTACTATTACCACTGCCACTGCCATTAGTATTACCACTTTCACTGCCATTACTATTACCACTGCGTGTTCCACTGCCATTACTATTACCACTACCACTGCCATTACTATTACCACTGCCAATGCCATTACTATTACCACCTTCACTGCCATTACTTTTACCACTGCCAGTTCCACTACCATTACTATTACCACTGCCAGTTACATTGCCATTACTATTACCACTGCCAGTTCCACTGCCGTTACTATTACCACTGCCAGTGCCATTACTATTACCAGTGCCACTGCCATTACTCCTACCACTTTCACTGCCATTACTATTACCACTGCCAGCTCCACTGCCATTACTATTACCAGTGCCACTGCCATTACTATTACCACTTTCACTGACATTACTATTACCACTGCCAGTTCCACTGCCATTACTATTACCACTGCCACTATCATTACTAGTACCATTTTCACTGCTTATTACCACTGCCAATTCCACTGCCATTACTATTACCAGTGCCACTGCCATTACTATTACCACTTTCACTGCCATTTCTATTACCACTGCCAATTCCACTGCCATTACTATTACCGGTGCCACTGCCATTACTATTACCACTTTCACTGCCATTACTATCACCACTGCCGGTTCCACTGCCATTACTATTACCACTACCACTGCCATTACTATTACCACTGCCACTGCCATTACTATTACCACTACCAGTGCCACTGCCATTACTATTACCAGTTTCACTGTCATTACTGTTACCACTGCCTGTTCCACTGCCATTACTATTACCAGTGCCACTGCCATAACTATTACCACTATCACTGCCATTACTATTACCATTGCCACTAACATTACTATTACCACTTTCACTGCCATTACTATTACCACTGGGAATTCCACTGCCATTACTATTACCAGTGCCACTGTCATTACTATTACCACTGCTAGTTCCACTGCCATTACTATTACCACTGCAAGTTCCACTGCCATTACTATTACCACCTTCACTGCCATTACTTTTACCACTGCCAGTTCCACTACCATTGCTATTACCACTTCCACTATCATTACAATTACCACTGCCAGTTCCACTGCCATTACTATTACCATTGCCAGCTACACTGCCATTACAATTACCATTGCCAGTTACACTGTCATAACTATTACCAGTGCCAATACTATTACTATTACTAGTGTAACTGCCATTAATATTACCAGTGCCACTGCCATTACTATTACAACTTTCACTGCCATTACTATTACCACTGCCAGTTACACTGCCATTACTATTACCTCCGCCACTGACATTACTATTACCACTTTCACTGCCATTACTATTACCACTGCCAGTTCCACTGCCATTACTATTATCAGTGCCACTGCCATTACTATTACCACTGCTAGTTCCATTGCCATTACTATTACCACTACCAGTGCCCTGCCATTACTATTACCACTTTCACTATCATTACTATTACCACTAACTGTTCCCCTGCCATTACTATTACTACTGCCAGTTCCACTGCCATTACTATTACCACTTTCACTGCCATTACTATTACCACTTTCACTGCCATTACTATTACCAGTGCCACTATCATTACTATTACCACTTTCACTGCCATTACTATTACCATCGCGAATTCCACTGCCATTACTATTACCAGTGCCACTGCCATTAATATTACCACTGCTAGTTCCACTGCCATTACTATTACCACTGCCACTGCCATTACTATTACCAGTGCCACTGCCATTACTCCTACCACTTTCACTGCCATTACTATTACCACTGCCAGCTCTACTGCCATTACTATTACCAGTGCCACTGCCATTACTATTACAACTTTCACTGCCATTACTATTACCACTGCCAGTTCCACTGCCATTACTATTACCACTGCCACTATCATTACTATTACCACTTTCACTGCCATTACTATTACCACTGCCAGTTTCACTGCCATTACTATTACCAGTGCCACTGCCATTACTATTACCACTGCAAGTTCCACTGCCATTACTATTACCACTACCAGTGCCACTGCCATTACTATTACCAGTTTCACTGTCATTACTATTACCACTGCCTGTTCCACTGCCATTACTATTACCAGTGCCACTGCCATAACTATTACCACTATCACTGCCATTACTATTACCATTGCCACTAACATTACTATTACCACTTTCACTGCCATTACTATTACCACTGCGAATTCCACTGCCATTACTATTACCAGTGCCACTGTCATTACTATTACCACTGCTAGTTCCACTGCCATTACTATTACCACTGCCAGTTCCACTGCCATTACTATTACCACTTTCACTGCCATTACTATTACCACTGCCAGTTCCACTGCCATTACTATTACCACTACAACTGCCATTACTATTACCACTGCCACTGCCATTACTATTACCACTACCACTGCCATTACTATTACCACTGCCAATGCCATTACTATTACCACCTTCACTGCCATTACTTTTACCACTGCCAGTTCCACTACCATTACTATTACCACTGCCAGTTACATTGCCATTACTATTACCACTGCCAGTTCCACTGCCGTTACTATTACCACTGCCAGTGCCATTACTATTACCAGTGCCACTGCCATTACTCCTACCACTTTCACTGCCATTACTATTACCACTGCCAGCTCCACTGCCATTACTATTACCAGTGCCACTGCCATTACTATTACCACTTTCACTGACATTACTATTACCACTGCCAGTTCCACTGCCATTACTATTACCACTGCCACTATCAATACTATTACCACTTTCACTGCCATTTCTATTACCACTGCCAATTCCACTGCCATTACTATTACCGGTGCCACTGCCATTACTATTACCACTTTCACTGCCATTATTATTACCACTGCCGGTTCCACTGCCATTACTATTACCACTACCACTGCCATTACTATTACCACTGCCACTGCCATTACTATTACCACTTTCACTGCCATTACTATTACCACTGCTAGTTCCACTGCCATTACTATTACCACTCCCAGTGCCACTGCCATTACTATTACCACTTTCACTGTCATTACTATTACCACTGCCTATTCCACTGCCATTACTATTACCAGTGCCACTGCCATAACTATTACCACTTTCACTGCCATTACTATTACCACCGCCAGTTCCAGTGCCATTACTATTACCATTGCCACTATCATTACTATTACCACTGCCACTGCCATTACTATTACCACTGTTACAGTTTCACTGTCATTACTATTACCACTGCCTGTTCCACTGCCATTACTATTACCAGTGCCACTGCCATAACTATTACAACTTTCACTGTCATTACTATTACCACTGCTAGTTCCACTGCCATTACTAATACCAGTGCCACTGCCATTACTATTACCACCTTCACTGCCATTACTATTACCACCGCTAGTTTCACTGCCATTATTATTACCATTTCCACTACCATTACTATTACCACTTTCACTGCCATTACTATTACCACTGCCATTACTATTACCAGTGCCACTGCAATTACTATTATCACTGCCAGTTCCACTGCCATTACTATTACCACTGCCACTGCCATTATTATTACCAGTGCCACTGCCATTACTCCTACCACTTTCACTGCCATTACTATTACCACTGCCAGCTCCACTGCCATTACTAATACCAGTGCCACTGCCATTCCTATTACAACTTTCACTGCTATTACTATTACCACTACTAGTTCCACTGCCACTATCATTACTATTACCACTTTCACTGCCATTACTATTACCACTGCCAGTTTATTACCAGTGCCACTGCCATGACAATTACCACTGCAAGTTCCACTGCCATTACTATTACCACTACCAGTACCATTGCCATTACTATTACCACTTTCACTGTCATTACTATTACCACTGCCTGTTCCACTGCCATTACTATTACCAGTGCCACTGCCATAACTATTACCACTATCACTGCCATTACTATTACCACCACAAGTTCCAGTGCCATTACTATTACCATTGCCACTAACATTACTATTACCACTTTCACTGCCATTACTATTACCACTGCGAATTCCACTGCCATTACTATTACCAGTGCCACTGCCATTACTATTACCAGTGCGACTGCCATTACTATTAATAATGCCAGTTCCACTGCCATTACTATTACCACTTTCACTGCCATTACTATTACCACTGCCAGTTCCACTGCCATTACTATTACCACTACAACTGCCATTACTATTACCACTGCCACTGCCATTAGTATTACCACTTTCACTGCCATTACTATTACCACTGCGTGTTCCACTGCCATTACTATTACCACTACTACTTCCATTACTATTACCACTGCCAATGCCATTACAATTACCACCTTCACTGCCATTACTTATGCCACTGCCAGTTCTACTACCATTACTATTACCATTGCCAGTTACATTGCCATTACTATTACCACTGCCAGTTCCACTGCCGTTACTATTACCACTGCCAGTGCCATTACTATTACCAGTGCCACTGCCATTACTCCTACCACTTTCACTGCCATTACTATTACCACTGCCAGCTCCACTGCCATTACTAATACCAGTGCCACTGCCATTACTATTACCACTTTCACTGACATTACTATTACCACTGCCAGTTCCACTGCCATTACTTTGACCACTGCCACTATCATTACTAGTACCATTTTCACTGCTTATTACCACTGCCAATTCCACTGCCATTACTATTACCGGTGCCACTGCCATTACTATTACCACTTTCACTGC
Organism: Oratosquilla oratoria; assembly: GCF_046742065.1. Taxonomy (NCBI): domain Eukaryota; kingdom Metazoa; phylum Arthropoda; class Malacostraca; order Stomatopoda; family Squillidae; genus Oratosquilla; species Oratosquilla oratoria. The sequence continues at coordinate 20,922,611 of NC_134820.1, read as the reverse complement.
CATTACTATTACCACTGCCGGTTCCACTGCCACTACAATTACCACTACCACTGCCATTACTATTACCACTGCCACTGCCATTACTATTACCACTTTCACTGCCATTACTATTACCACTGCTAGTTCCACTGCCATTACTATTACCACTACAAGTGCCACTGCCATTACTATTACCACTTTCACTGTCATTACTATTACCACTGCCTATTCCACTGCCATTACTATTACCAGTGCCACTGCCAATACTATTACCACTTTCACTGCCATTACTATTACCACCGCCAGTTCCAGTGCCATTACTATTACCATTGCAACTATCATTACTATTACCACTTTCACTGCCATTACTATTACCACTGCCAGTTCCACTGCCATTACTATTACCACTGCCACTATCATTACTATTACCACTTTCACTGCCATTACTATTACCACTGCCAGTTTCACTGCCATTACTATTACCAGTGCCACTGCCATTACTATTACCACTGCTAGTTCCACTGCCATTACTATTACCACTGCTAGTTCCACTGCCATTACTATTACCACTACCAGTGCCACTGCCATTACTCTTACCACTTTCACTGTCATTACTATTACCACTGCCTGTTCCACTGCCATTACTATTACCAGTGCCACTGCCATAACTATTACCACTTTCACTGCCATTACTATTACCACCACAAGTTCCAGTGCCATTACTATTACCATTGCCACTAACATTACTATTACCACTTTCACTGCCATTACTATTACCACTGCGAATTCCACTGCCATTACTATTACCAGTGCCACTGTCATTACTATTACCACTGCTAGTTCCACTGCCATTACTATTACCACTGCCAGTTCCACTGCCATTACTATTACCACTTTCACTGCCATTACTATTACCACTGCCAGTTCCACTGCCATTACTATTACCACTACAACTGCCATTACTATTACCACTGCCACTGCCATTAGTATTACCACTTTCACTGCCATTACTATTACCACTGCGTGTTCCACTGCCATTACTATTACCACTACCACTGCCATTACTATTACCACTGCCAATGCCATTACTATTACCACCTTCACTGCCATTACTTTTACCACTGCCAGTTCCACTACCATTACTATTACCACTGCCAGTTATATTGCCATTACTATTACCACTGCCAGTTCCACTGCCATTACTATTACCACTGCCAGTACTATTACTATTACCAGTGCCACTGCCATTACTCCTACCACTTTCACTGCCATTACTATTACCACTGCCAGCTCCACTGCCATTACTATTACCAGTGCCACTGCCATTACTATTACCACTTTCACTGCCATTACTATTACCACTGCCAGTTCCACTGCCATTACTATTACCACTGCCACTATCATTACTATTACCACTTTCACTGCCATTACTATTACCACTGCCAGTTTCACTGCCATTACTATTACCAGTGCCACTGCCATTACTATTACCACTGCAAGTTCCACTGCCATTACTATTACCACTACCAGTGCCACTGCCATTACTATTACCACTTTCACTGTCATTACTATTACCACTGCCTGTTCCACTGCCATTACTATTACCAGTGCCACTGCCATAACTATTACCACTTTCACTGCCATTACTATTACCACCACAAGTTCCAGTGCCATTACTATTACCAATGCCACTAACATTACTATTACAACTTTCACTGCCATTACTATTACCACTGCGAATTCCACTGCCATTACTATTACCAGTGCCACTGCCATTACTATTACCAGTGCGACTGCCATTACTATTACCACTTTCACTGCCATTACTATTACCACTGCCAGTTCCACTGCCATTACTATTACCACTTTCACTGCCATTACTATCACCACTGCGTGTTCCCCTGACATTACTATTACCACTACCACTGGCATTACTATTACCACTGCCAATGCCATTACTATTACCACTTTCACTGCCATTACTTTTACCACTGCCAGTTCCACTACCATTACTATTACCACTGCCAGTTATATTGCCATTACTATTACCACTGCCAGTTCCACTGCCGTTACTATTACCACTGCCAGGGCCATTACTATTACCAGTGCCACTGCCATTACTCCTACCACTTTCACTGCCATTGCTATTACCGAAGCCACTGCCATTAGTATTACCACTTTCACTGCCATTACTATTACCACTGTCGATTCCACTGCCATTACTATTACCACAACCACTGCCATTACTATTACCACACCCACTGCCATTACTATTACCACTTTCACTGCCATTACTATTACCACTGCTAGTTCCACTGCCATTACTATTCCACTACCAGTGCCACTGGCATTACTATTACCACTTTCACTGTCATTACTATTAACACTGCCTGTTCCACTACCATTAATATTACCAGTGCCACTGCCATTACTATTACCACGTTCACTGCCATTACTATTACCACCGCCACTTCCAGTGTCATTACTATTACCATTGCCACTATCATTACTATTACCACTTTCACTGCCATTACTATTACCACTGCGAATTCCACTGCCATTACTATTACCAGTGCCACTGCAATTACTATTACCACTGCTAGTTCCACTGCCATTACTATTACCACTGCCAGTTCCACTGCCATTACTATTACCACTTTCACTGCCATTACTATTACCACTGCCAGTTCCACTGCCATTACTATTACCACTTTCACTGCCATTACTATTACCACTGCTAGTTCCACTGCCATTACTATTACCACTACCACTGCCATTACTATTACCACTGCCATTAGTATTACCAGTGTCACTGCCATTACTATTACCACTGCAAATACCACTGCCATTACTATTACCACTTTCATTGCCATTACTTTTACCACTGCCATTACTATTACCACTACCACTGCCATTACTAATACCACTGCCATTGCTATTACAACTTTCACTGCCATCACTGTTACCACTGCAAGTTCCACTGCCATTACTATTACCAGTGCTACTGCCATTACTATTACCACTTTCACTGCCATTACTATTACCACAGCTACTTCCACTGTCATTACTATTAACACTGCTAGTTCCACTGCCCTTATTATTACCACTGCCAATGCCCCTGCCATTACTTTTACCACTTTCACTGCCATTACTATTACCACTTTCACTCTCATTACTATTACTTCTTTAACTGCCATTACTATTACCACTGGCAGTTCCAGTTCCACTGCCATTACTATTACCACAGTGGTAATAGTAATGGCAGTGAAAGTGGTAATAGTAATAGTAAATCCAATGGTAATAGTAATGGCAGTGGAACTGGCAGTGGTAATAGTAATGGCAGTAAAAGTGGTAATAGTAATGGCAGTGGCACTGGTAATAGTAATGGCAGTGGAACTGGCAGTGGTAATAGTAATGGCAGTGGAACTTGGAGTGGTAATAGTAATGGCAGTGGAATTGGCAGTGGTATTAGTAATGGCAATAAAAATGGTAATAGTATAGGCAGTGGTAGTAGTAATGAAAGAGGTAGTGGTAATAGTAATGGCAGTGGCACTGGCAGTGGTAATAGTAATGGCAGTGGAACTAGCAGTGATAATAGTAATGTAAGTGAAAGTGGTAATAGTAATGGCAGTGGCAATGGTAATAGTAATGGCAGAGGTAGTGGTAATAGTAATGGCAGTGGAACTGGCAGTGGTATTAATAATGGCAGTGTAACTGGCAGTGATAATAGTAATGGCAGTGGAACTAGCAGTGGTAATAGTAATGGCATTGGCAGTGGTAATAGTAATTGCAGTGGTAGTGGTAATAGTAATGGCCGTGGTAGTGGTAATAGTAATGGCAGTGGAACTGGCAGTGGTAATAGTAAAGGCAGTGAATGTGGTAATAGTAATTGCTGTTGCAGTGGTAATAGTAATGGCAGTGGTACTAGTAATGGCAGTGGAACTGCCAGTGGTAATAGTAATGGCATTGAAAGTGGTAATAGTAATTGCAGTGGCATTGGCAGTGGTAATAGTAATGGCAGTGGGACTAGCAGTGGTAATAGTAATGGCAGTGGAACAAGCAGTGGTAATAGTAATGGCACTGAAAGTGGTAATAGTAATGGCAGTGGGTCTGGCAGTGGTAATAGTAATGGCAGTGGAATGAGCTGTGGTAATAGTAATGGCAGTGAAAGTGATAATAGTAATGGCAAAGTTGTAATAGTAATGGCAGTGAAAGTGGTAATTGTAATGGCAGTGGCTGTGGTAATAGTAATGGCAGTGGTAGTGGTAATAGTAATGGCAGTGGAAATTGCAGTGGAAATAGTAATGGCAGTGAAAGCGTTAATAGTAATGGTAGTGGTAGTGGTAATAGTAATGGTAGTGGTAGTGGTAAAAGTAATGGCAGTGGAACTGGTAGTGGTAATAGTAATGGCAGTGAAAGTGGTAATAGTAATGACAGTGGCATTGGCAGTGGTAATGGTAGTGGAACTAGTAGTGGTAATAATTGCAGTGGAACTAGCAGTGGTAATAGTAATGGCAGTGGCAGTGGTAATAGTAATGGCAGTGGAACTGTTAGTGGTAATAGTAATGGCAGTGTAACTGGCAGTGGTAATAGTAATGGCAGTGGAACTAGCAGTGGTAATAGTAATGGCAGTGAAAGTGGTAATAGTAATGGCAGTGGCAGTGGTAATAGTAATGGCAGTGTTAGTGATAATAGTAATGGCAGTGGAACTGGCAGTGGTAATAGTAATGGCATTGAAAGTGGTAATAGTAATGGCAGTGGCATTGGCAGTGGTAATAGTAACTATTACCACTTTCACTGTCATTACTAATACCACTGCCTGTTCCACTGCCATTACTATTACCACTTTCAATGTCATTACTATTACCACCATTAATACTATTACCACTATTATGGTAGTGGTAATAGTAATGGCAGTGAAAGTGGTAATACTAATGGCAGTGTAACTTGCAGTGGTAATAGTAATGGCAGTGGAACAAGGAGTGGTAATAGTAATGGCACTGAAAGTGGTAATAGTAATGGCAGTGGGTCTGGCAGTGGTAATAGTAATGGCAGTGGAATTAGCAGTGGTAACAGTAATGGCAGTGAAACTGGCAGTGGTAATAATAATGGCAGTGTAACATGCAGTGGTAATAGTAATGGCAGTGGAACTGGCAGTGGTAAAAGTAATGGCAGTGGCAGTGGTAATAGTAATGGCAGTAGCAGTGGTAATAGTAATGGCAGTGGTGCTGGTAATAGTAATGGCAGTGGAACTTGCAGTGGTAATAGTAATGGCAGTGAAAGCGTTAATAGTAATGGCAGTGGCAGTGGTAATAGTAATGGCAGTGGTAGTGGTAATAGTAATGGCAGTGGAACTGGTAGTGGTAATAGTAATGGAAGTGAAAGTTGTAATAGTAATGGCAGTGAAAGTGGTAATAGTAATGACAGTGGCATTGGCAGTGGTAATGGTAGTGGAACTAGTAGTGGTAATAATTGCAGTGGAACTAGCAGTGGTAATAGTAATGGCAGTGGCAGTAATCGTAGTACCAATGGTAATAGTAATGGCAGTGGAACTGGCAGTGGTAATAGTAATTGCAGTAGTAATAGTAATGGCAGTGAAAGTGGTAATAGTAATGGCAGTGGCACTGGTAATACTAATGGCAGTGGAATTGGGAGTGGTAATAGTAATGGCAGTGAAAGTGGTAATAGTAATGGTAGTGGCAATGGTAATAGTAATTGAAATGGAACTGTCTGTGATAATAGTAATGGCAGTGAAAGCGGTAATAGTAATGGTAGTGGCACTGTTAATAGTAATGGCAGTGGTACTGGCAGTGGTAATAGTAATGGCAGTGAAAGTGGTAATAGTAATCGCAGTGGCACTGGTAGTGGTAATAGTAATGGGAGGGGAACTAGCAGTGGTAATAGTAATGGCAGTGAAAGTGGTGATATTAACGGTAGTGGAACTGGCAGTGGGAATAGTAATGGCAGTGAAAGTTGTAATAGTAATGGCAGTGGCCTTGGTAATAGTAATGGTAGTGGCAGTGGTAATAGTAATGGCAGTGGCACTGGCAGTGGTAATAGTAATGGGAGTGGAACTAGCAGTGGTAATAGTAATGGCAGTGAAAGTGGTAATAGTAATGGCAGTGGCACTGGTAATAGTAATGGCAGTGGTAGTGGTAATAGTAATGGCAGTGGAACTGGCAGTGGTAAGAGTAATGGCAGTGAAAGTGGTAATAGTAATGGCAGTGGCAGTGGTAATTGTAATGGCAGTGGTAATAGTAATGGCAATGGAACTAGCAGTGGTAATAGTAATGGCAGTGAAAGTGGTAATAGTAATCGTAGTAGCAATGGTAATAGTAATGGCAGTGGAACTGGCAGTGGTAATAGTAATGGCAGTGAAAGTGGTAATAGTAATGGCAGTGGCACTGGTAATAGTAATGGTAGTGGCAGTGGTAATAGTAATGGTAGTGGTAATAGTAATGGGAGTGGAACTAGCAGTGGTAATAGCAATGGCAGTGAAAGTGGTAATAGTAATGGCAGTGGCACTGGTAATAGCAATGGCAGTGGAACTGGCAGTGGTAATAGTAATGTCAGTGGAACTGGCAGTGGTAATAGTAATGGCAGTGAAAGTGGTAATAGTAATTGCAGTGGAAGTGGTAATAGTAATGGCAGGGGCAGTGGTAATAGTAATGGCAGTGGAACTGGCAGTGGTAATAGTAATGGCAGTGGTGTGAAAGTGGTAATAGTAATTGCAGTGGCAGTGGTAATAGGTTGGCAGTGGTAGTGGTAATAGTAATGGCAATGGAACTAGCAGTGGTAATAGTAATGGCAGTGAAAGTGATAATAGTAATGTTATTAGTAATGGTAATAGTAATGGCAGTGGAACTGGCAGTGTTTATAGTAATGGCATTGAAAGTGGTAATAGTAATGGCAGTGGCACTGGTAATATTAATGGTAGTGGCAGTGGTAATAGTAATGGCAGTGGCACTGGCAGTGGTAATAGTAATGGGAGTGGAAATAGGTGTGGTAATAGTAATGGCAGTGAAAGTGGTAATAGTAATGGCAGTGGCACTGGTAATAGTAATGGCAGTGGAACTGGCAGTGGTAATAATAATGGCAGTGGTAGTGGTAATAGTAATGGCAGTGGAACTGGCAGTGGTAATAGTAATGGCAATGGCAGTGGTAATAGTAATGGCAGTGGTAGTGGTAATATTAATGGCAATGGATCTAGTAGTGGTAATAGTAATGGCAGTGAAAGTGGTAATAGTAATGGCATTGAAAGTGGTAATAGTAATGGCATTGGCACTAGTTATAGTAATGGTAGTGGCAGTGGTAATAGTAATGGCAGTGGCACTGGAAGTGGTAATAGTAATGGGAGTGGAACTAGCAGTGGTAATAGTAATGGCAGTGAAAGTGGTAATAGTAATGGCAGTGGCACTGGTAATAGTAATGGCAGTGGAATTGGGAGTGGTAATAGTAATGGCAGTGAAAGTGGTAATAGTAATGATAGTGGCAATGGTAATAGTAATGGCAATGGAACTGGCTGTGATAATAGTAATGGCAGTGAAAGTGGTAATAGTAATGGCAGTGGCACTGTTAATAGTAATGGCAGTGGAACTGGCAGTGGTAATAGTAATGGCAGTGAAAGTGGTAATAGTAATGGCAGTGGCACTGGTAGTGGTAATAGTAATGGGAGTGGAACTAGCAGTGGTAATAGTAATGGCAGTGAAAGTGGTGATATTAACGGTAGTGGAACTGGCAGTGGTAATAGTAATGGCAGTGAAAGTTGTAATAGTAATGGCAGTGGCACTGGTAATAGTAATGGTAGTGGCAGTGGTAATAGTAATGGCAGTGGCACTGGCAGTGGTAATAGTAATGGGAGTGGAACTAGCAGTGGTAATAGTAATGGCAGTGAAAGTGGTAATAGTAATGGCAGTGGCACTGGTAATAGTAATGGCAGTGGAACTGGCAGTGGTAATAATAATGGCAGTGTAACTGGCAGTGATAATAGTAATGTGAGTGGAACTGGCAGTGGTAATAGTAATGACAGTGAAAGTGGTAATAGTAATGGCAGTGGTAGTGGTAATAGTAATGGCAGTGGAACTGGCAGTGGTAAGAGTAATGGCAGTGAAAGTGGTAATAGTAATGGCAGTGGCAGTGGTAATAGTAATGGCAATGGAACTAGCAGTGGTAATAGTAATGGCAGTGAAAGTGGTAATAGTAATCGTAGTAGCAATGGTAATAGTAATGGCAGTGGAACTGGCAGTGGTAATAGTAATGGCAGTGAAAGTGGTAATAGTAATGGCAGTGGCACTGGTAATAGTAATGGTAGTGGCAGTGGTAATAGTAATGGTAGTGGTAATAGTAATGGGAGTGGAACTAGCAGTGGTAATAGTAATGGCAGTGAAAGTGGTAATAGTAATGGCAGTGGCACTGGTAATAGTAATGGCAGTGGAACTGGCAGTGGTAATAGTAATGTCAGTGGAACTGGCAGTGGTAATAGTAATGGCAGTGAAAGTGGTAATAGTAATGGCAGTGGCAGTGGTAATAGTAATGGCAGTGGTAGTGGTAATAGTAATGGCAGTGGAACTGGCAGTGGTAATAGTAATGGCAGTGAAAGTGGTAATAGTAATTGCAGTGGCAGTGGTAATAGTATGGCAGTGGTAGTGGTAATAGTAATGGCAATGGAACTAGCAGTGGTAATAGTAATGGCAGTGAAAGTGGTAATAGTAATGGTATTGGTAATGGTAATAGTAATGGCAGTGGAACTGGCAGTGGTAATAGTAATGGCATTGAAAGTGGTAACAGTAATGGCAGTGGCACTGGTAATATTAATGGTAGTGGCAGTGGTAATAGTAATGGCAGTGGCACTGGCAGTGGTAATAGTAATGGGAGTGGAAATAGGTGTGGTAATAGTAATGGCAGTGAAAGTGGTAATAGTAATGGCAGTGGCACTGGTAATAGTAATGGCAGTGGAACTGGCAGTGGTAATAATAATGGCAGTGGTAGTGGTAATAGTAATGGCAGTGGTAGTGGTAATAGTAATGGCAGTGGAACTGGCAGTGGTAATAGTAATGGCAGTGAAAGTGGTAATAGTAATGGCAATGGCAGTGGTAATAGTAATGGCAGTGGTAGTGGTAATATTAATGGCAATGGATCTAGCAGTGGTAATAGTAATGGCAGTGAAAGTGGTAATAGTAATGGCAGTGGAATTGGCAGTGGTAATAGTAATGGCACTAGTTATAGTAATGGTAGTGGCAGTGGTAATAGTAATGGCAGTGGAACTGGAAGTGGTAATAGTAATGGGAGTGGAACTAGCAGTGGTAATAGTAATGGCAGTGAAAGTGGTAATAGTAATGGCAGTGGCACTGGTAATAGTAATGGCAATGGAACTGGCAGTGGTAATAATAATGGCAGTGTATATGGTAGTGGTAATAATAATGTGAGTGGAACTGGCAGTGGTAATAGTAATGGCAGTGAAAGTGGTAATAGTAATGGCAGTGGCAGTGGTAATAGTAATGGCAGTGGTAGTGGTAATAGTAATGGCAGTGGAACACGCTCTGGTGACGGTAATGGCAGTGGCATTGGCAGTGGTAATAGTTATGGCAGTGGAACTGGCAGTGGTAATAATAATGTCAGTGAAAGTGGTAATAGTAATTGCAGTGGTAGTGGTAATAGTAATGGCCGTGGTAGTGGTAATAGTAATGGCATAGAACTAGCAGTGGTAATAGTAATGGCAGTGAAAATGGTAATAGTAATGGCAGTGGAACTGGCAGTGGTAATTGTAATGGCAATGAAAGTGGTAATAGTAATGGCAGTGAAAGTGGTAATAGTAATGGCAGTGGTTAATAGTAATGGCAGTGGAACTGGAAGTGGTAATAGTAATGGGAGTGGAACTAGCAGTGGTAATAGTAATGGCAGTGAAAGTGGTAATAGTAATGGCAGTGGCACTGGTAATAGTAATGGCAGTGGCACTGGTAATAGTAATGGCAATGGAACTGGCAGTGGTAATAATAATGTGAGTGGAACTGGCAGTGGTAATAGTAATGGCAGTGAAAGTGGTAATAGTAATGGCAGTGAAAGTGGTAATAGTAATGGCAGTAGCACTGGTAATAGTAATGGCAGTGAAAGTGGTAATCGTAATGGCAGTAGCACTGGTAATAGTAATGGCAGTGGAACTGGCAGTGGTAATAGTAATGGCAGTGAAAGTGGTAATAGTAATGGCATGGCACTGGTAATTGTAATGAAAGTGGCAGTGGTAATAGTAATGGCAGTGAAAGTGGTAATAGTAATGGCAGTGGCAGTGGTAATAGTAATGGCAGTGGCACTGGTAGTGGTAATAGTAATGGGAGTGCAACTGGCAGTGATAGTAGTAATGGCAGTGCAAGTGGTAATAGTAATGGTAGTGGCACTGGTAATAGTAATGGCAGTGGAACTGGCAGTGGTAATAGTAATGGAAGTGGCAGTGGTAATAGTAATGGCAGTGGAACTGGCAGTGGTAATAGTAATGGCAGTGAAAGTGGTAATAGTAATGGCAGTGGCAGTGGTAATAGTAATGGCAGTGGTAGTGGTAATAGTAATGGCAGTGGAACTGGCAGTGGTAATAGTAATGGCAGTGAAAGTGGTAATAGTAATGGCAGTGGCAGTGGTAATAGTAATGGCAGTGGTAGTGGTAATAGTAATGGCAGTGGAACTGGCAGTGGTAATAGTAATGGCAGTGAAAGTGGTAATAGTAATGGCAGTGGCATTGGCAGTGGTAATAGTAATGGCAGTGGAACTAGCAGTGGTAATAGTAATGGCAGTGGAACTAGCAGTGGTAATAGTAATGGCAGTGAAAGTGGTAATAGTAATGGCAGTAGCACTGGTAATAGTAATGGCAGTGGAACTGGCATTGGTAATAGTAATGGCAGTGAAAGTGGTAATCGTAATGGCAGTAGCACTGGTAATAGTACTGGCAGTGGAACTGGCAGTGGTAATATTAATGGCAGTGAAAGTGGTAATAGTAATTGCAGTGGCAGTGGTAATATTATGGCAGTGGTAGTGGTAATAGTAATGGCAATGGAACTAGCAGTGGTAATAGTAATGGCAGTGAAAGTGGTAATAGTAATGGTATTGGTAATGGTAATAGTAATGGCAGTGGAACTGGCAGTGGTAATAGTAATGGCATTGAAAGTGGTAACAGTAATGGCAGTGGCACTGGTAATATTAATGGTAGTGGCAGTGGTAATAGTAATGGCAGTGGCACTGGCAGTGGTAATAGTAATGGCAGTTGCACAGGCAGTGGAAATAGGTGTGGTAATAGTAATGGCAGTGAAAGTGGTAATAGTAATGGCAGTGGCACTGGTAATAGTAATGGCAGTGGAACTGGCAGTGGTAATAATAATGGCAGTGGTAGTGGTAATAGTAATGGCAGTGGAACTGGCAGTGGTAATAGTAATGGCAGTGAAAGTGGTAATAGTAATGGCAATGGCAGTGGTAATAGTAATGGCAGTGGTAGTGGTAATATTAATGGCAATGGATCTAGCAGTGGTAATAGTAATGGCAGTGAAAGTGGTAATAGTAATGGCAGTGGAATTGGCAGTGGTAATAGTAATGGCATTGAAAGTGGTAATAGTAATGGCAGTGGCACTAGTTATAGTAATGGTAGTGGCAGTGGTAATAGTAATGGCAGTGGCACTGGAAGTGGTAATAGTAATGGGAGTGGAACTAGCAGTGGTAATAGTAATGGCAGTGAAAGTGGTAATAGTAATGGCAGTGGCACTGGTAATAGTAATGGCAGTGGAACTGGCAGTGGTAATAATAATGGCAGTGTATATGGTAGTGGTAATAATAATGTGAGTGGAACTGGCAGTGGTAATAGTAATGGCAGTGGAACTGGCAGTGGTAATAGTAATGGCAGTGAAAGTGGTAATAGTAATGGCAGTGGCAGTGGTATTAGTAATGGCAGTGGTAGTGGTAATAGTAATGGCAGTGGTAATAGTAATGGCAGTGAAAGTGGTAATAGTAATGGCATGGCATTTGCAGTGGTAATAGTAATGGCAGTGGAACTAGCAGTGGTAATAGTAATGGCAGTGGAACTAGCAGTGGTAATAGTAATGGCAGTGAAAGTGGTAATAGTAATGGCAGTGGCACTGGTAATAGTAATGGCAGTGGAACTGGCAGTGGTAATAGTAATGGCAGTGAAAGTGGTAATAGTAATGGCAGTGGCACTGGTAATAGTAATGGCAGTGGAACTGGTAGTGGTAATAGTAATGGCAGTGAAAGTGGTAATAGTAATGGCAGTGGCAGTGGTAATAGTAATGGCAGTGGCACTGGTAATAGTAATGGCAATGGAACTAGCAGTGGTAATAGTAATGGCAGTGAAAGTGGTAATAGTAATGGTATCGGTAATGGTAATAGTAATGGCAGTGGAACTGGCAGTGGTAATAGTAATGGCATTGAAAGTGGTAACAGTAATGGCAGTGGCACTGGTAATATTAATGGTAGTGGCAGTGGTAATAGTAATGGCAGTGGTAATAGTAATAGCAATGGAACTAGCAGTGGTAATAGTAATGGCAGTGAAAGTGGTAATAGTAATGGTAGTGGCACTGGTAATAGTAATGGCAGTGGAACTGGCAGTGGTAATAGTAATGGAAGTGGCAGTGGTAATAGTAATGGCAGTGGAACTGGCAGTGGTAATAGTAATGGCAGTGAAAGTGGTAATAGTAATGGCAGTGGCAGTGGTAATAGTAATGGCAGTGGTAGTGGTAATAGTAATGGCAATGGAACTAGTAGTGGTAATAGTAATGGCAGTGAAAGTGGTAATAGTAATGGCAGTGGAACTGGCAGTGGTAATAGTAATGGCAGTGAAAGTGGTAATAGTAATGGCAGTGGCACTGGTAATAGTAATGGTAGTGGCAGTGGTAATAGTAATGGCAGTGGCACTGGCAGTGGTAATAGTAATGGGAGTGGAACTAGCAGTGGTAATAGTAATGGCAGTGAAAGTGGTAATAGTAATGGCAGTGGCACTGGTAATAGTAATGGCAGTGGAACTGGCAGTGGTAATAATAATGGCAGTGTATATGGTAGTGGTAATAATAATGTGAGTGGAACTGGCAGTGGTAATAGTAATGGCAGTGGCAGTGGTAATAGTAATGGCAGTGGTAGTGGTAATAGTAATGGCAGTGGAACTGGCAGTGGTAATAGTAATGGCAGTGAAAGTGGTAATAGTAATGGCAGTGGCAGTGGTAATAGTAATGGCAGTGGTAGTGGTAATAGTAATGGCAGTGGAACTGGCAGTGGTAATAGTAATGGCAGTGAAAGTGGTAATAGTAATGGCAGTGGCAGTGGTATTAGTAATGGCAGTGGTAGTGGTAATAGTAATGGCAGTGGTAATAGTAGTGGCAGTGAAAGTGGTAATAGTAATGGCAGTGGCATTGGCAGTGGTAATAGTAATGGCAGTGGAACTAGCAGTGGTAATAATAATGGCAGTGGAGCTAGCAGTGGTAATAGTAATGGTAGTAGCACTGGTAATAGTAATGGCAGTGGAACTGGCAGTGGTAATAGTAATGGCAGTGAAAGTGGTAATAGTAATGGCAGTGGCACTGGTAATAGTAATGGCAGTGGAACTGGCAGTGGTAATAGTAATGGCAGTGAAAGTGGTAATAGTAATGGCAGTGGCACTGGTAATAGTAATGGCAGTGGCAGTGGTAATAGTAATGGCAATGGAACTGGCAGTGGTAATAGTAATGGCAGTGCAAGTGGTAATAGTAATGGCAGTGGCACTGGCAGTGGTAATAGTAATAGCAGTGGAACTAGCAGTGGTAATAGTAATGGCAGTGAAAGTGGTAATAGTAATGGTAGTGGCACTGGTAATAGTAATGGCAGTGGAACTGGCAGTGGTAATAATAATGGCAGTGCAACTGCCAGTGATAATAGTAATGGCAGTGGAACTGGCAGTAGTAATAGTAATGGCATTGCAAGTGGTAATAGTAATGGCAGTGGCAGTGGTAATAGTAATGGCAGTGGTAGTGGTAATAGTAATGGCAGTGGAACTGGCAGTGGTAATAGTAATTGCAGTGAAAGTGGTAATAGTAATGGCAGTGGCAGTGGTAATAGTAATGGCAGTGGTAGTGGTAATAGTAATGGCAGTGGTAAAAGTAATGGCAATGAAAGTGGTAATAGTAATGGCAGTGGTATTTGCAGTGGTAATAGTAATGGCATTGGCAGAGGTAATAGTAATGACAGTGGAACTACCAGTGGTAATAGAAATGGCAGTGAAAGTGGTAATAGTAATGGCAGTGGTACTGGTAATAGTAATGGCAGTGGAATTGGGAGTGGTAATAGTAATGGCAGTGAAAGTGGTAATAGTAATGGCATTGGCACTTATTAGTAATGGCAGTGGAACTGGCAGTGGTAATAGTAATGGCAGTGAAAGTGGTAATAGTAAGTGGAACTAGCAGTGGTAATAGTAATGGCAGTGGCAGTGGTATTAGTAATGGCAGTGGTAGTGGTAATAGTAATGGCAGTGGTAATAGTAATGGCAGTGAAAGTGGTAATAGTAATGGCATTGCATTTGCAGTGGTAATAGTAATGGCAGTGGAACTAGCAGTGGTAATAGTAATGGCAGTGGAACTAGCAGTGGTAATAGTAATGGCAGTGAAAGTGGTAATAGTAATGGCAGTAGCACTGGTAATAGTAATGGCAGTGGAACTGGCATTGGTAATAGTAATGGCAGTGAAAGTGGTAATCGTAATGGCAGTAGCACTGGTAATAGTAATGGCAGTGGAACTGGCAGTGGTAATATTAATGGCAGTGAAAGTGGTAATAGTAATGGCAGTGACACTGGTAATAGTAATGACAGTGGCAGTGGTAATAGTAATGGCAATGGCACTGGCAGTGGTAATAGTAATGGGAGTGGAACTAGCAGTGGTAATAGTAATGGCAGTGAAAGTGGTAATAGTAATGGCAGTGGCACTGGTAATAGTAATGGCAGTGAAACTGGCAGTGGTAATAGTAATGGCAGTGTAACTGGCAGTGTTAATAGTAATGGCAGTGGCACTGGTAGTGGTAATAGTAATGGCAGTGGAACTGGCAGTGGTAATAGTAATGGCAATGAAAGTGGTAATAGTAATGGCAGTGAAAGTGGTAATAGTAATGGCAGTGGTTAATAGTAATGGCAGTGGAACTGGCTGTGGTAAAATTAATGGCAGTGAAAGTGGTAATAGTAATGGCAGTGGTAATAGTAATTGCAGTTGTAGTGGTAATAGTAATGGCAGTGGTAATAGTAATGGCAGTTGTAGTGGTAATAGTAATGGCAGTGGTACTGGCAGTGGTAATAGTAATGGCAGTGAAAGTGGTAATAGTAATGGCAGTGGCAGTGGTAATAGTAATGGCAGTGGTAGTGCCACTACCATTACTAATACCACTTTCACGGCCGTTACTATTACCACTGCTAGTTCCAATGCCATTAATATTACCACTGCCACTGCCATTACTATTACCACTTTCATTGCCATTACTATTACCACTTCCAGTTCCACTGCCATTACTATTACCACTACCAGTGCCACTGCCATTGCTGTTACCTCTGCCATTGCCATTACTTTGACCACTTCCACTGGCATTACTATTACCACTGCCAGTTCCACTTTTATTACTATTACCACTGCCAGTTCCACTGCCATTACTATTACCACCTTCACTGCCATTACTATGACTTTTGCCAGTTCCAATCTCATTACTATTAACAGCGCCACTGCCATTACTATTACTACTTTCACTGACATTACTATTACTACTTTCACTGCCATTACTATTACTATTTTTTACTGCCATAACTATTCCCACTGCTAGTTCCACTGCCATTAATATTACCACTACCAGTGCCACTGGCATTACTCTTACCAGTGCCACTGCTAGTTCCACTAATTATTATTACCACTGCCATTACTTTTACCACTTTCACTGCCATTTTTGTTCTGTTTTGTTTCACTGGCACCGCAAATGCTATCGCCATCACAATTACCAGTACCAGCACACTTACCAGTTCCATTACCAGTACCACTGGCATTACCAATGCCATTGCCTTAAAAGTGCCGCGGCCTTAGAAGTGCCATTACCACTGCCAATACCAGTACCATATAATGGATACATTATTGATAGGTGCGGTTATACACTATTTATCGTATACACCGCACGTGGGAGAGGCGCAGCTGACAGTCTGTACGGTGTGGTCTTGGTGTGATGTGCCGTATTAGGTGTTTGTGTTTGGCGTGCAGTCTTTCTAGGTGTCTCATGTGAAGTTTGTGTTTGTGTTGGTTGAGTGAACGGTTGTTGGAAACTCGGTGTAGGGACTCAGCGGTTCTGAAGTCGCTCCATCGCGAACCCGTGGTGAACTTGACAGCGGCATTCTGAACCTTCTGCTGGTCGTCCTTGTTAGTGGGACATGTCAGCTGGCTCAGTCTCGGGGACTGGCACAGAATCTGTCTGACTAGGGCTAGGTACAATTGATGTTTGGTGGACAGTGTCGCGGCTTTGAAGCGTTTTAGTCTTCCCAGCACAGCCTTAGCCTTCGCTCCCTGTCTACGAAAATGTGGGGGTCCAGGTAAGGCCACTATGCAGTGTGCTACCCAACACATAGGCATGGTCTTTCACTGGGACGTTTGTGTTGTTTATTTTAAGAGGAGTGTTCGTGATTGTTCTGTTAGTTTGCTTGCAGCAAAGGTATACAGCTTTGCATTTCGACGCGCTGGTCTTAATGCGCCACTGTTGCTCCCACACGTGTGCCCTGTCTAGCATGTTTTGCATTACTTGTAACGCTCCCTGCAACGTTTTGTGTCTGCTAATGTGATTAGTGTCGTCCGCGTACGAAAGACTAAGAGCTCGGTTGCGTGGGTAAGCCGGCTCTGGTAGGTAATTCGTATAAAGATTGTACAGAGTGGGAGCAAGGAATGACCCTTCCGGTACTCCAGCCTTCGGCACAAAAGGTCGGGACAGACAGCCCCGCCACTTTATTCCTATTGTCCTGTCGTCCAGGTAGTTGCAGAGCAACCTTATGAACAGCAGGGCAAAGTCGAAATTATGGTACAATTTGTACTTAAGGCCTTCATGCCAGACAGTATCGAATGCCTTCTCCACATCCTTACAAACCAAAATGGTCTTACCAGAGCGACCGTCTGACGGTCTTTGAACCCATTGAGTGATCATGGAAACGTCGTCTGCACCGCGCCCCGGCCGAAAATTAAACTGGCAGTCCCTCAGCACGTTCTCCGTCTCTAGGTACCCGGTCAGGCAATGGCAGAGGACGTGCTTAAACACCTAATCAAAGTACTCCAGAAGGGAGATTGGCCGGTATGAAAGGGGGGTGGAAACGGGTTTCTGGGGTTTGGGAATGAGAATGCTATAAGAGGCCTTGAAAAATTGTGGGAAATACCCAGAGGCTAGTGAACTATTGTATAGTGTCGCCATGTGTGAGATTATGTTGTCTGGCATACTTTTGAGTAGATGTGCATCGATGCCTGAAGGGCCAGGGTATTTGAATTTGAGATCAACAGTCTCGTCGGAAATGAGGTCACTACAGCTATTCATGAAAGAGTTAACACTGTGCAAGGCGCTAAAGCAATGTGGTCCTTGCACAGGATGGGGCTTAAAGACCTCATTCCATGCTGACGCCAGAAGGTCAGCCTGGTGTTGAGGGTGAGTGTGCAGAGTGGTTGAGATGGTTGATGACCTTGGGTGGAGGCACAGAGCAGTCCTTCAGCTATCGTTTAATGATCCTCTAGAACTTGAAAAGATCCGTCACACAGACGGCGGAGAGCGAAGCCATCAGTTGCTCCTCCTCACGATGCGAATCGATGTAGAGGGACTTCCTCAGGCTCCTGTGTAGCCAAAGCATGTCTTGTAGGATAGCGTCATAGGCCTCTGGGGGTGTCTGTAATAGGATATCAAGTAAATCTGTTCTGTAGTGCAATGTGTAGTCTGCTAGTGAACACAGAGCGGTGAACGTGGCAACCTTGAAGTGCTATGTTCTAGGAACGTGTTTTTTCACCGCGTTTTTGACAAACTTTGTGAGTGTTATTTCTGCTCTATCGCTGCATGTGGAGCGTTGTTTATTTTTGTGTTGGTATATGTCATAAAAGGGTTTTTGAAGCCTTCCCAGTCGGCCTGACTGTAGCGTAACCAAGGTTCACTGGGGATAAGGATGGGTGAGGTGGAGATGCAAAGGATTAAAGGTATATGATCGGGGAGGATGGGGGCACCGGATGAGATAGTTGAGTTTAGGAAGAAAGCAAGCTCGGCTGTTGGAGAACACCAGGTCGGCTTACCTTGCACTCCATGTCCTATGAATGTGGGAAAGTCCGGACCTATGAACTTCAGCAGGTGAAGTACAGTAAAAGAGTGCAGTTGCCGACTCACTGGGATGCTGCTGCGCGTGCCCGAGCTCCAGTCAGCATGTCTGCAGTTGAAATCGGGAATGAAGAAGGTTGAAACTTTGTATGACATCACCTTGGCAATGTCAACAAAGGGAAGGGGATACGGGGAGGGCGGTGGAGGGTACATAGGAGGATGGGACCGTGATTAGTGCTCAACTTGATCGCGAACATCTGCTCATAGTGAAAGCGATTAAGTAATGTTGCCTGAAGGGACTTCCTGGCTAGAATACAGACGCCCGAGTGCAAAGCAAGACCCCGACTCCATGTGTTGAAACCTTGGATCTTGGGGAGAGAGTCGGACGCTGGATCACCCATCGAAGTCAAAAAAATGACATCAGGACCGTGTCTGGCAATCTAATAAGGTGCTGGTCCTTTGTGAGGTCCAGCTTCGGACGTTCTGGTAAAACACACATGAATCCAGTCTATGGGAATAGTTGGCTTCAGCGAGTTTGACTTATTGGAGGGAGTTTTGAAAGGAAATTTAGTTAGCCTTAGGGGCATGGAGGGTAAGCACTTCGCAGTCTGAGGAGGATGCGCTACCGTTGGGTTGGACCATGCCAACGGTAGTACTGGTGAAAGGGACTATGTCCCGCAGCGTCTCATTTGTGAGCTTAGTCAAATTCAACTTAGGCTTCCCGGTCAAGCTGGCTCGTGGTATGACCACACGGCACGGGAACCCGGAGGAAGTTTTGGTTGCCTCTGACAAGGAGGAGTGAGGACTCAGGATTGGGGAGCGTGAGCGATTGCTATGAAAGATTCAAATCTGATGGCCTTGGGTTAGGGTCTTGCGCAGCCTTCTTGGGGGAGGAGGTGGAGGAAGAGGTGGAGAAGTCGAGGGAGGGGGAGTGGATGGAGATAGGGTTGGAACGGAAGGGGGAAGGCGGAGGAGGTGGAAAGAAAAACAGAGGAGGTGGTGATGGGAAGGGTAGATGCTGGGTGGGGATAGGATGGATTGTTGGGACCAAAAGGAATAGCATCTAGGACGTGCGGCAGGATTGGGAAGGTTGGTAAGCCGAGGTGTGAGAGTGCCGTCGACAGCATCTCCTGCACCTGCTCTTTGCTCTTGGACATGAGCATTGCTGAGTAAACAATGGTCAGAGCAAACACGTGAGCATCCCTTGCTTGATCGCATCTTAAATCTTATGACGGGCATTGGAGATTACCAGCAGTTTCCCTTTCCAGGGTACTGCCAATGATAGATGCGATCATGTCAGGGTTTCCCGTACAGGTAGAGGGGGTTCACACATCCTTTCGAGAACGTTTGGACTTTGTTCTCTGGGTTCGCGGCTCCTTGGGGGCACAACTAGGCTCCTGGTCTGGGGCCGCGACAGGGGAGCTTGCCCTCATCTTTACACCTGGAGGCTTAGTGCTGGAGTGGGTTCCGGGTTTGGGGGTAGGGGGTAGAGGGGGTTTGACTTGGGTCGTGGAGTGGAGAAGGAGTGGGAGGAGGAGGAGGAGAGGAGGTCTTGGCTTAAGGCAGAGGTGGAGGACTAGAGGGCTGTGCAAGCAGGGAGCGGGTGATGGTAGCTGATCTCACCACAAGTCGTGCGGGCCGGGTAGTGTCAGCTGCCTTTCTCCTTTCATGGTAAGAATTGGAGATGGCACTGTGGGTTCCTCCACATAGAAGACAGCTTCGCCGCCGCGCATTCCCTGTAACGATGTCCTTCGGATGCACACTTGGAACACCTTGTGAACTTGGGCTGAGGACAGGATTGTTAGTTATGCTCGGAGTAGCAAGCATTGCCTGACCCTAAGTTCCTTTACCTCTCTGATTTGTGATGGGGGCACGTACACGAAACACATTTTAAGTCCGACCTGAAGAACTTTCTCCAGATCTGATTTAGACTTAAGAGAAATTCTGACGATGTCAGAGGCCGGAAGGCGCTAAAAGAAGAAAAGTGCGGATGGCGGGTAATGTAGTTGTGTTGACTTTGGCAAGTCAAAAGCTTGTTACTAGTGTCTTGTGTATTAGCTGTGACCTAGATGCAGGTACAGTTAAGTGTTTTGGGTCTTATCTCTTCTTCGAAAGCACGACTCTGAAAACAGAGAGCAATTACCTGATTTTGGAAATGTTTATGTAAAAAGTACACCACTGAGTAACAATGGATATTAAGCACTTTTATGTCTTTTTGTTTACCCTGAGAATATGATCTACTTACAAAGAGTGGAGAAGCGATGCTATCGTTGAAACTCTTGGTAGAATTGGTGTTCAAGGTAGAAATACGCGTTAGATTATGCGCGAGTAGGTACGAAGCAATGCTAGTGGCGACTGTTCTCCTGGGCGGCTGTGTTGGTATCTATTTTGCCTGTGGGGGGAGGAGGGGTACATATACCCAAAAACTCCCAACGTGGACGCTTCGCGCATGCGCAGTCTTCTCGAGCTTCGAAGCACGAACGAAGCCGGCTCGCTTGTTGGATTCATACGTAAACAAGCAGTCTCGATGGAGTGGGGAGCTCAACGACCACCAGCGTAGCCAGGGCGAATTGCGCTGTTAAAGATCATCACACCAACAACAATGCAGGAACAGATATGGGTCCTTACATTGCTTGAGGTGGGCGAAACAGTGAATTGCGTCGGTGCTTTTGGTTCCTAAGTGGAATGCTGGAGGGTGTTTCGATAGTTGCTTTGAGGCTGGCGAAACAGCGAAGATCGTCGGTGCTTTTACCCGTAAGTGGAATGCTGGAAGGTGCTTCGAAGGAATTAGTGTTGCACTACTGCTTCGATGTCCACGGTTGTAGAGTTAAAGTGTCGCTTCGCAGTCCCACGTGTGCCACCAAAAAATGTAGGTGTAAGTCTCGTAGTCGTAGTCCTTCAGCTGCCCATCAGAATGTAGTAGTAATGTTGTCGTCGTAATTGTAATCCTTCGCCTGCCCATCAGAATGTAAGTGAAATGTCGTCGTCCCACTGATGGTCACCAGAAATGTAGGTTGCGTTACTCTACATTTGGAATTGGTGGTGAAGGAAACTCGGGCGGAGTTCTTGGCTTTACTTCTTCAAGTAAGGATCTAACTACTACATACACGGCAAGTCCTCAGCAAAGGTCTGAGGGTTGCTAGACACATACATAATATATACAAGGGTTGCCATATGAGGAATATTTGGAAGTTGGGTCGCCTCGGTTGAGGCGTCGGCCGATACGGTGCAAGTGTTGACCCGAGACACAGCTGGGGCTATTGTTCAAGGTAGAGGCTCTTGACCTGAGCGCCGAGAATCTTTTGTTATCAAAGGGCGTTGTCAAGAAAGGTCGGTGAGCTTGGTCACCGAAACAATGGGAGTCCCTTGGGAGACGGTAGTCTTGTCATTGAAACCACATCTTTTAGCATATGATGCGTGCGCGCGAGTGCACGCTAATATTGAAGCGTTTCATACATTGAACACATAGATGTTAACATCTGTCTGTCTGT